>NC_056741.1:1445022867-1445247867 GCF_019279795.1 Protopterus annectens | reverse complement strand
TTGCCCCCCTGCACCCTCCACACCCCCCCGTAACTTAAATATACCAACTCCGAGATCGCACTACAGTCCGGAAGTGGAAATCTTTCTATTCAGCACTGTACCGTGATGCCAGTTCCCCATGGTCAACATTTCAAATGTCGATCATATGGTCTCGGCCATATGAATGTCGACATTTTGAAATGTCGACCATTACAAGGGGACCCATATATATATATATATCTATATATCTATACACAAACACATTTATTATATACGTGTGTTTTATATCTATATAAAATAAATATTAAACACACACACACACACATGCTTGCTCGCACAAACAAATACATACACACACCCCACAACATAAATGAACAAGAAGGGTTTGGTGTCTGGGTGCAGCTACTGCAGCAGTGGAGAATTTGAACGTCTACATTACAGATAACAGCAACTCATACAACTGTACTATGTCCATTACTCAGACTGCTGCAGTAACCTATGGTAGACTAAATAGCTTCTATGACCAGGAGGAGGAAAGGATAAAGGTAAAGGGGTCCCTGGAGAAGGGTCCTACCAAATCCAGCTGTGGACCTGGAAAAGGAATCTAGTTTGTAGTACCTTGTAAATGCATGGATGGAGGACCAGGTTGCTGCCTCTAGAATACTTCTAGAGTTTACCCCATTCCAGTAAGCCATTGTGGAAGCTAAGGCTCTAGCAGAATGTACTTTTATATTGCCTGGAATAGATCGTGGGAATAAAAAAAAAAAAAAAAGCAGGGGACAACCATCTATAAAACAGTCTATTTAAACATGGGGTGACCTCTCTTATTCCCAGAACAGGAAAGAGTTGGTTAGCTTTCCTAAAGGACTTAGTTCTGTCAAGACAGTACTTGGGTCAGCTATGCACATCCAAAGTTTATAGAATGTTTTCTCCCTTGTTTGTTTGGTTCTAGACAGAAAACAGGGAGACTGATGTTTTGATTTGATTTGAACTCAAACTACCTTGGTTATTGTGATGCGTTCCTACTCCGGGCCAAGGAGACTCGAGCCTCACCATCAACTCCAGTGAGGGATGGTCACCAAGAGTAAAGATAGATTCACACTATTTTTAGATGCAGCTCCCTGCACGAAACACACACACACAACGAGCACTCTCCAGATTTGGGGCAGGACTCTCAATCTCTTCAGGCACACACAAAAAAAACACAATGACCACCTTGGTGCTCTGTGTCCCTGTTCACAGCACCTGACACACACATACACAAACAGCTGGAACAGATTTATTAGTCATGCCCCTTTCTGCTTAGACTGAGGTAATCGCTGCCACCCAGTCTGCCTACCTAAGGCTCTTACAAACAGTACCCAATTATACTGCACAAAATTAATATTAATACTAATAGTGAAGTGTGTCCAAAGCAACAAAGCTTTCAGGAGAGGCCACAGTGTCACCAAAATAAGCACAAGTAATCTCAAGATATTAAAAGCATTTTTCTGAAAGACCAGGCACAATGAAAGATATTAAAATATTTAAAAATGAATAAAACAGAAAACAAGAGAATAATTAATTCAATAAATGGAGTTTCAACCACACAGATTTCAAAATAATACAGTCAGATAGTTTCTTATAGTTACAAAAAAAATACTAAACTATTCTCACTAGATGTCCCTGTCTGACTAGAGAATTACTGTTCCCCGACTACTCACTAAAGCAAGACAGTCTGATTGTGTGCAGAGTGTCTTACCACAGCAAAAGCCAGATGTCTGTCTCAGTATGACTGAAACTCACTGACTGTGTGGATGTGTGAGATATACATATATCAGTCTCCTGTCAGACAGCTTTCCTGTCAGAAATCTTTACTGTCAGATTCTGTGCTGCTGCGAGAGTTCCAAAGAGTTCAGCTGGTTAAAGGATGACATCACCTCTGGTCACTTGATTCTAGTACAATACACACACAGAGCTTTGTTTTACAAAGCTCCAGCTGGCTGCACTGACATATGTACTACCCTACTCTCCCTGGCACAGATGGCACTACCTCATATCATCACAGGCATAAAGAGGGATTTGTGCGCAGATTGACCCGCTCTCTATAGAAATCCGGATAGGATTCTCCCACCATGAGAGTTTGCAACTCAAATACTCTTCTTCTGCCTATCAGAGAAATAAACAGTAGTAGTTTTCTAAGTAGTGAACCTTAAATATGCCTGACAAGCTGGTTCAAATGGCAACAGTAACCTTTTGTAACACAAAGTTGTGATCTCATGGAGGACAAACCTGTTTTCAATTTCATCTCAAGTGTAAAACTCTTCTTAGAAGCTACAGAGAGGAAACAGGGGGATCCATGGGCAGACGTGCAGAAATGGCTATAAGACATACTTTTACAGAGGCTCAGGATAGTAACTCACTGAAATACTTAAGTATCAGTGGTCCAAAGTCCTTTCTGGATCTCTGGGTATTGGCTAGGCACCAACTTGAAAAATCTCTCCCAATTGCCAATATATGATTTTCAAGAAGCAGCTTTTCTGGTAACCATTTGAAATGCTGGGATCCATTAGACCAAGTGATTGATGGACAAAGGACTGGACTTGTACATATTAAGTCTGTGATGCCATTTCCTGAATTATTCCCTTTTCCAAGAGGTGTGATGATCTCCAAGTTGGTAGGCATATAGATCTGGGGATACTGGAGGCTGCCTCATGTGGAAGGGAGCAAAAAGAAGTTTTAAGGAGAAGAGAAAGTTTTGAGATTCGCTCTTCTCCTGTGTTCTCAGTCTTTTTTTTTTTTTTCCAGCTTGTTGTCACTCGGCATTTCAAGTGCCAATATTTCAATAGGGAGACAGGATTTTTAGTCTCCTTCAGTACCTGATAGACACCTTCCTGAAAGTGGAAGGGATCAAAACTGAATCACCTAGGAAGTCAGTTGCAATTATTTGATCTTGGGATGTATCGTACTCCACTTGTCCTGTGTGAAAATATCCAGTTTGTGAAGAAGCTTCTGGTAACTGACCATGGCCAATTACATAAGGGAGAAATAAGAGGGTCCTGATGGAGAGATGAAAAGTCATCAAGCAAAGGAGCGTAGTAGTGCTGAAATTAAATTCATCCTCAAGTCTTGGTGAGTACCTTCACGAGGTGGACCCTGTTTTTCACAAAATCTCACCAAGGTGATACTGATATATAGACTGTATTTATATAGCATACATCATGGACAGAAGTAAATCAAAAATGAAAAAAGATAACTGGGGGCACAAGACCCAGGATAAAAAAGTGCCCAATCCTGGTAGGTGTACTGGTACCAGGACTGGAAAAAATGACAGTGTAGAATCCTCAAAATATGGAAATATCCCTACAATTGGGCCAGGCCAGGCTCAGGAGGAGGATGGCCCCCCTGTTGTAGAAGGAAGCAGTAGTCCACAAAAAGGACAAAAATTAATTGGCCAAAAAAGAGCCATAAAAGATGATACAGTGGACTATTGAGGATAAGAAAGAAATTATGTATTGTTATTATTATGCAAGAAGCCCAGAATTTCCAGATACAAGATATACAAAATGATTAAGACAGAAATTAGAGGAAGGAAAAATACTTTCGCAGGAAAAACTGTCAGAAGCTTCAGATAAAAATTTGCGTTCATTAATACAACAGATTTTTGAAAAACAGTATATAGATCAAGAAACCTCGATCTCTTTGGAAAAAGAAGCCTTTGAAGAAGTGGAAAAATATAAACAACAAAACTTAGCGATATTTGAAAAATCTAAAAAAGAGATATGGACATGGGAAAGAAAGGGAGATTTGATATGGTGCAATATTTATGCAAAGGAGAAAGCCACGTTAACTTATAGAGAGAAGGCAGTCTCAAAAGTATTTGAAGAAAAATACACGCAAAGGCATGCAGATATGGAAAATTTCACAATAAAAAGATTAATAACACAAAACACAATGTAGAAAAGACGATTAGTAAAGTAAAGGTTAAAGAAATAGAAGCTGAAGTTATGGAGTGCCTGTAAAGTGAAGGATTTAATGTAGAAGGTCTAAGACAGACTACATCACAGTATGCTGGAATATGTCCCCAGAATAAGGAAAAGCAAGAAGATCAGGAGATGTGTGAAGAAAAAATAGGGACAGGGGAAAGCAAAAGATAATTAATATGGTGTAATATTTATGCAAAGGAGAAAGCAAAACTAAACAATACAAAAGGAGCAGCAACAAAGATATTTGAAGAAAAATACAGGCAAAGGAATCCAGATATGGAAAACTTTTACAATTCAAAAATAAGAAGATTAAGAGGAAAAGTAGAAAAAGAGATGAGTAATGGAGAAGTCAAAGAAATACAAATTGAAGTAATAGAACAGCTACAAAGAGAAGGATTCCGTGTAGAAAATCAAATGCAGAAAGCACCACAACAGGATAGAGCAATGGATATCCAACTTAAAGGGAAACCAGTGGAACAGGAAGTAACTGGTCAGGTGCCATATCAAGATATTTTGGAGTCTTCCACAAGAAACCAGTATAAACATTCATTTGAAGCTAGACAACAAGGAAAGAAACAGGAAACTGTGGAAACTCTGATGCAGTCAATGTTGAGGAGTGACAGGCCAGTGAGTTCCCAAATGACAGAACAACAGATGACACAGGATGAAATTGAAGAG
Source organism: Protopterus annectens (assembly GCF_019279795.1). NCBI lineage: Eukaryota > Metazoa > Chordata > Ceratodontiformes > Protopteridae > Protopterus > Protopterus annectens. The sequence goes on along the minus strand of NC_056741.1, from coordinate 1,445,243,245 downwards.
AATGTGCCACAGGAAGATGCTATAGAACTTTCTATAGAATGCCCACAGGAAATGGAAAACAAGGGATGTGCCCTCAGTATGGAAGAAAAGGAGTTGAGAGAAGAGTTGCTTGATTTAATAGTCAAAGACAGATATATCAAGACCAATGAGTGAAATAGACTGCAGAAAGTTAATAAAACCCCAAAAGTCAGAAGCTTGATAAAACAAATGAACACAGTAATTAGGACTGTCCATAGAGACCCATGTGATATAACAGAAGTAAACAGAATATATTACTGTGCTGCTAAATTAGTAACTGATAAATTTCTACCACAGGAACATAGGGTAGTGAGGGAAAAGAGGGGGCAACAGCGAATACCATCATGGAAATATGGAATAGAGAAAACTATAAAGCAACAAAGACAAGAAGTATCATTGTTAGAAGATTATAGAAGAGGGAACAGATAAATGAAAATATTAAGAAAGATAGATGTGATAAAAGCAATGCGCGGTATTAGAACAGACTAGGATCTATTATGCACTATTGGAGATAAACTAAAAATTACAAAACAGGCGGAAAGACTTGGAAGATACGAAGATAAATATAAGGGAAAAACACAAAATAAACAAATTATTGATGACCCAAAAAAGTTTTATAGAGAACTGTGAAATAAGGTAAAAGGAATAGATAGACCGCCAAAAAAAGAGGAAGTAGATATATTTTGGAGAAGTATCTATGAAGATCCTGTGGAACATAACAAAGATGCTAAATGGACAGAAGAAGTAAAAGAAAGAATAAGAAGTTTAAAGGTACAGGATATGAAATGGGATGAAATAACAACTAGAAAGATTGAAATAAAGTTGAGAAAAAGCCTCTAACTGGAAAACCCCAGGCTCAGATGCCAGTACTTAACGTTTGGCTTAAAGTATTAACTTCTTTTCACAATGATTTAGCCATGAGTAAGAACTATTTATATATGCACCTCGAACACACACCACACTGGTTAACAACAGGAAAACAATGCTCTTACTTAAAAGTGAACCTGCAAGCTACCCTAAAATTATAGGCCAATAATTTGTCTTCCGACAACATACAAAATATACACGGAATTGGCTGACAGAGTTTATAGCAATTTAGAAGAAAACTCAATTATGGCAGTAGAACAAAAGGGCAATAAAAGAAAGTCATATGGAACAAAGGACCATTTGTTGTTAAACAATGTTATAGTGGAGAACTGTAAGAAGGGGAAGAACCTAAGTATGGCATTGCTTGACTAAAAAAAAGCATTTGATAGTATCCCACATTCATGGATAAAAGAGTGCTTAAAAATGCATAAAATACACCCTACACTGATGGATTACATTACAGTAGCCATGAAACAGTGGCAGATCACTTTGCAATTAAGCCATGATAAAGGACAGATTATTATCCCAGGGATAAAAATTCAAAGGGGGATATTCCAGGGTGACTCTGTCACCCTTGTTATTCTGCCTTGCCATTAACCCATTAAGCTGCTTACTTAACAGCCTAGGCCATGGATACAATCTGGCTTCTAGAAAACAACAACGTCTAATGACTTCTCATCTTCTCTTTGTCAATGATTTAAAACTGTATAGCTCATCAGATGAGGAACTGAAAGCACAGCTGCAGGTTGTCAAAACTTTTTCAGATTATATCGGAATGTCATTTGGTCTTGATAAATGTGCAAAAGCAACCTTTAAAAAAGGAAAATTGCAGCACCAGGAAAACATCACTTTGGGATAAGAATGTGATATAAAAGAACTTGAGCACTTGAGAATTGATGAAGGATCAGCAATAAAACATGAACAAATGTGAATAAAGCTTAGTAAGGAGTACTTTAGAAGACTTAAATTACTCCTGAAAACAGCACTGACACCTAGGAACAAGATCCAAGCTATAAATCAATTTGTTCTTCCTGTCCTAACTTACAGTTTTGGAGCGATTGACTGGCCCCAAAAAGTGATAGATTGGATATCAAAACAAGAAGGATGCTTCATGCTCACCAAATGATTTATAAAAATCAGTGTATACCAAGATATTCCCAGTTCTGAAAGAGGGATGGGCCTCCTTGAAATTGATTACATGTATAGATCTGCAATCGTGGGACTCCACTGACCTCACAAGATCCAAATGTGGTGAAAGTTTTGAAACATGAGGAGAATACATCTAAGATGACATCTCTGCTTAATTTAGCAGAAGCATACTGATGTCAAGCAGGAATGGAAATCAAACCAGAAGTGGATAAAAACAAGGCAGCAACTGAATGTGCTAAAAAATAAAAGAAAGAATATAAGGTGAAGGATCAAATAAGAAGGCAAGAAATGTGAAAACACAAATATAGTTGCAGGTATAAAAAATTTCTGGAAGAGCCTCATGTTGATCAAGAACGAACGCAGGAATGGCTAAGTAGAGGTGAATTTACATCAAGAAATGAAAGGTTAATATTGGCAGCCCAAGATAGTGGACTGCGTACACGCTGGTTTACTAAGTCCATTGAACATGCAGAAGAAACAGACATATATAGGTTTTGTGGAACCGAGTTGGAAACAGTTACACACCTTATTGCTCATTGCAATGCTCTAATGGCAGAGGGACTGTATACTGAAAGGCATAATAATGTGGCAAGATTGTGGCACTGCAGATTATGCAAACATTATGGTATCGAAGTGGCTGAAAAACACTGGAAACATGAGCCACAGAGAATCATAGAAAATTATGAAGTTTACATCACATGGGATCACCCAATACCAACATTCCAAAAGACAGATGCTAGAAAACCGGACATAGTGATCCAAGAAAAGAAGACAAAAGTAGCATTGATCATTGAAATTGCCACACCTAGTGACTATAGTGTCTTGCGTACAGACACACACAAAGTTACAAAATACCTTGATCTGCAGGCAGAAATGAGAGCCAGTTGGAAGAAAGATACCCAGACAGTTCCAACAGTAGTAGGAGCAACTGGTCTTATAAAAAAGAACATATTTAAATATGTTGCCAATTCATGTAACACCATACGAATTGCAGAAGGAGTCATTACTGGGCACATTGTGGGTGCTGCGAAGAGCACTTTTGGCTAACATCAAAGAGTGAAATAATACTAATTTCATGAACATTAATTGTACTCTGACTTAGGAATGGGGTCCATTCCCGTCATGGTATTAGAAACCCAAATGTAGAGCGTAAAGGAGTCACCACGAAAAAATAGTCTCCGTTGTAAATGTTGCAAAATATTTATTAGACTAAAACACAATAGATGAAATTGCAGTAAATAAGCGCTTTCGCATAGCGGAGCTATGCTTCCTCAGATAATTACATTTCAAACATAATAGCCGCTTGTTTAAATAGAGTAAAAACAGTTTAAAATCACACATTTAGGCGGGAACATTAAGCAATCAAACAATTAAGCCCGTGAATCAAGTTACCGGTAAACTAATTACAGAGGCTCAAACATCAGTGCTTTAAACAATATATAAAAAATGAAGAATAACTTCATGTTTCACAAAACATAAAAGCTTTTTAAAAGGATTTTCAAGTGTGATGCATATAGCACATAACATAGCATAAACTGTTCAAACGCATCTGAAACACAAACATATTAGAAAGCGTTACTGTGATAATCATCAAACTATCAGCTCATGTCTATACCGGAATATTGCTAGACTAGAATATGGGGATACATTTCTAAAGAGATCCCACAGAAAATCGCTCACAGCGGTTCAACTGGCCTCATTCTACTCACAATAATATTTGCTAACATAATCCATGGACCCGTTGCTAAACGCCAACGTGTCTCAAAACATATGTTCAAAAATTATGTTCAAGAATAGTTTGCACACAGCAGGTCACCTACCTGCAAATTTGTAGACTAGCTAGACTTATATAGATCTCATGTTATTTAAGCCTCATCAGGAAATCTTTCAGCATGTAGTAACAATGAAACTGGTGTTGTCATCCAACCAGTTAAACAAAAAGATTGTTAGTCCGTATAGTAATGAAAATATTGAAACTACTCGCACAGCAAATGAGCTGCTAATACATAAGGGAGAAATAAGAGGGTCCTGATGGAGAGATGAAAAGTCATCAAGCAAAGGAGCGTAGTAGTGCTGAAATTAAATTCATCCTCAAGTCTTGGTGAGTACCTTCACGAGGTGGACCCTGTTTTTCACAAAATCTCACCAAGGTGATACTGATATATAGACTGTATTTATATAGCATACATCATGGACAGAAGTAAATCAAAAATGAAAAAAGATAACTGGGGGCACAAGACCCAGGATAAAAAAGTGCCCAATCCTGGTAGGTGTACTGGTACCAGGACTGGAAAAAATGACAGTGTAGAATCCTCAAAATATGGAAATATCCCTACAATTGGGCCAGGCCAGGCTCAGGAGGAGGATGGCCCCCCTGTTGTAGAAGGAAGCAGTAGTCCACAAAAAGGACAAAAATTAATTGGCCAAAAAAGAGCCATAAAAGATGATACAGTGGACTATTGAGGATAAGAAAGAAATTATGTATTGTTATTATTATGCAAGAAGCCCAGAATTTCCAGATACAAGATATACAAAATGATTAAGACAGAAATTAGAGGAAGGAAAAATACTTTCGCAGGAAAAACTGTCAGAAGCTTCAGATAAAAATTTGCGTTCATTAATACAACAGATTTTTGAAAAACAGTATATAGATCAAGAAACCTCGATCTCTTTGGAAAAAGAAGCCTTTGAAGAAGTGGAAAAATATAAACAACAAAACTTAGCGATATTTGAAAAATCTAAAAAAGAGATATGGACATGGGAAAGAAAGGGAGATTTGATATGGTGCAATATTTATGCAAAGGAGAAAGCCACGTTAACTTATAGAGAGAAGGCAGTCTCAAAAGTATTTGAAGAAAAATACACGCAAAGGCATGCAGATATGGAAAATTTCACAATAAAAAGATTAATAACACAAAACACAATGTAGAAAAGACGATTAGTAAAGTAAAGGTTAAAGAAATAGAAGCTGAAGTTATGGAGTGCCTGTAAAGTGAAGGATTTAATGTAGAAGGTCTAAGACAGACTACATCACAGTATGCTGGAATATGTCCCCAGAATAAGGAAAAGCAAGAAGATCAGGAGATGTGTGAAGAAAAAATAGGGACAGGGGAAAGCAAAAGATAATTAATATGGTGTAATATTTATGCAAAGGAGAAAGCAAAACTAAACAATACAAAAGGAGCAGCAACAAAGATATTTGAAGAAAAATACAGGCAAAGGAATCCAGATATGGAAAACTTTTACAATTCAAAAAATAAGAAGATTAAGAGGAAAAGTAGAAAAAGAGATGAGTAATGGAGAAGTCAAAGAAATACAAATTGAAGTAATAGAACAGCTACAAAGAGAAGGATTCCGTGTAGAAAATCAAATGCAGAAAGCACCACAACAGGATAGAGCAATGGATATCCAACTTAAAGGGAAACCAGTGGAACAGGAAGTAACTGGTCAGGTGCCATATCAAGATATTTTGGAGTCTTCCACAAGAAACCAGTATAAACATTCATTTGAAGCTAGACAACAAGGAAAGAAACAGGAAACTGTGGAAACTCTGATGCAGTCAATGTTGAGGAGTGACAGGCCAGTGAGTTCCCAAATGACAGAACAACAGATGACACAGGATGAAATTGAAGAGAATGTGCCACAGGAAGATGCTATAGAACTTTCTATAGAATGCCCACAGGAAATGGAAAACAAGGGATGTGCCCTCAGTATGGAAGAAAAGGAGTTGAGAGAAGAGTTGCTTGATTTAATAGTCAAAGACAGATATATCAAGACCAATGAGTGAAATAGACTGCAGAAAGTTAATAAAACCCCAAAAGTCAGAAGCTTGATAAAACAAATGAACACAGTAATTAGGACTGTCCATAGAGACCCATGTGATATAACAGAAGTAAACAGAATATATTACTGTGCTGCTAAATTAGTAACTGATAAATTTCTACCACAGGAACATAGGGTAGTGAGGGAAAAGAGGGGGCAACAGCGAATACCATCATGGAAATATGGAATAGAGAAAACTATAAAGCAACAAAGACAAGAAGTATCATTGTTAGAAGATTATAGAAGAGGGAACAGATAAATGAAAATATTAAGAAAGATAGATGTGATAAAAGCAATGCGGTATTAGAACAGACTAGGATCTATTATGCACTATTGGAGATAAACTAAAAATTACAAAACAGGCGGAAAGACTTGGAAGATACGAAGATAAATATAAGGGAAAAACACAAAATAAACAAATTATTGATGACCCAAAAAAGTTTTATAGAGAACTGTGAAATAAGGTAAAAGGAATAGATAGACCGCCAAAAAAAGAGGAAGTAGATATATTTTGGAGAAGTATCTATGAAGATCCTGTGGAACATAACAAAGATGCTAAATGGACAGAAGAAGTAAAAGAAAGAATAAGAAGTTTAAAGGTACAGGATATGAAATGGGATGAAATAACAACTAGAAAGATTGAAATAAAGTTGAGAAAAAGCCTCTAACTGGAAAACCCCAGGCTCAGATGCCAGTACTTAACGTTTGGCTTAAAGTATTAACTTCTTTTCACAATGATTTAGCCATGAGTAAGAACTATTTATATATGCACCTCGAACACACACCACACTGGTTAACAACAGGAAAACAATGCTCTTACTTAAAAGTGAACCTGCAAGCTACCCTAAAAATTATAGGCCAATAATTTGTCTTCCGACAACATACAAAATATACACGGGAATTGACGCTGACAGAGTTTATAGCAATTTAGAAGAAAACTCAATTATGGCAGTAGAACAAAAGGGCAATAAAAGAAAGTCATATGGAACAAAGGACCATTTGTTGTTAAACAATGTTATAGTGGAGAACTGTAAGAAGGGGAAGAACCTAAGTATGGCATTGCTTGACTAAAAAAAAGCATTTGATAGTATCCCACATTCATGGATAAAAGAGTGCTTAAAAATGCATAAAATACACCCTACACTGATGGATTACATTACAGTAGCCATGAAACAGTGGCAGATCACTTTGCAATTAAGCCATGATAAAGGACAGATTATTATCCCAGGGATAAAAATTCAAAGGATATTCAGGGTGACTGTCTGTCACCCTTGTTATTCTGCCTTGCCATTAACCCATTAAGCTGCTTACTTAACAGCCTAGGCCATGGATACAATCTGGCTTCTAGAAAACAACAACGTCTAATGACTTCTCATCTTCTCTTTGTCAATGATTTAAAACTGTATAGCTCATCAGATGAGGAACTGAAAGCACAGCTGCAGGTTGTCAAAACTTTTTCAGATTATATCGGAATGTCATTTGGTCTTGATAAATGTGCAAAAGCAACCTTTAAAAAAGGAAAATTGCAGCACCAGGAAAACATCACTTTGGGATAAGAATGTGATATAAAAGAACTTGAGCACTTGAGAATTGATGAAGGATCAGCAATAAAACATGAACAAATGTGAATAAAGCTTAGTAAGGAGTACTTTAGAAGACTTAAATTACTCCTGAAAACAGCACTGACACCTAGGAACAAGATCCAAGCTATAAATCAATTTGTTCTTCCTGTCCTAACTTACAGTTTTGGAGCGATTGACTGGCCCCAAAAAGTGATAGATTGGATATCAAAACAAGAAGGATGCTTCATGCTCACCAAATGATTTATAAAAATCAGTGTATACCAAGATATTCCCAGTTCTGAAAGAGGGATGGGCCTCCTTGAAATTGATTACATGTATAGATCTGCAATCGTGGGACTCCACTGACCTCACAAGATCCAAATGTGGTGAAAGTTTTGAAACATGAGGAGAATACATCTAAGATGACATCTCTGCTTAATTTAGCAGAAGCATACTGATGTCAAGCAGGAATGGAAATCAAACCAGAAGTGGATAAAAACAAGGCAGCAACTGAATGTGCTAAAAAATAAAAGAAAGAATATAAGGTGAAGGATCAAATAAGAAGGCAAGAAATGTGAAAACACAAATATAGTTGCAGGTATAAAAAATTTCTGGAAGAGCCTCATGTTGATCAAGAACGAACGCAGGAATGGCTAAGTAGAGGTGAATTTACATCAAGAAATGAAAGGTTAATATTGGCAGCCCAAGATAGTGGACATGCGACGCTGGTTTACTAAGTCCATTGAACATGCAGAAGAAACAGACATATATAGGTTTTGTGGAACCGAGTTGGAAACAGTTACACACCTTATTGCTCATTGCAATGCTCTAATGGCAGAGGGACTGTATACTGAAAGGCATAATAATGTGGCAAGATTGTGGCACTGCAGATTATGCAAACATTATGGTATCGAAGTGGCTGAAAAACACTGGAAACATGAGCCACAGAGAATCATAGAAAATTATGAAGTTTACATCACATGGGATCACCCAATACCAACATTCCAAAAGACAGATGCTAGAAAACCGGACATAGTGATCCAAGAAAAGAAGACAAAAGTAGCATTGATCATTGAAATTGCCACACCTAGTGACTATAGTGTCTTGCGTACAGACACACACAAAGTTACAAAATACCTTGATCTGCAGGCAGAAATGAGAGCCAGTTGGAAGAAAGATACCCAGACAGTTCCAACAGTAGTAGGAGCAACTGGTCTTATAAAAAAGAACATATTTAAATATGTTGCCAATTCATGTAACACCATACGAATTGCAGAAGGAGTCATTACTGGGCACATTGTGGGTGCTGCGAAGAGCACTTTTGGCTAACATCAAAGAGTGAAATAATACTAATTTCATGAACATTAATTGTACTCTGACTTAGGAATGGGGTCCATTCCCGTCATGGTATTAGAAACCCAAAAGACTTGGAGAAATAAAAAAAAAAAAAAAACAAAAAAACAAAAAGAGACATAATTTTGCCTAGGTTGAAAAGAAGCCACTACACTAATTCCTGGAGAGTCTTCCTCAATCATCAGACTTAACCTTGAGATCATTAGGAAGGGGGGAAATGCATAAAGGAACAACCCCAACCATAGGAATGAAAAAGCATATGTTTCCAGGCCTGCTTCCTCCTAATTCACCCACAAAAATACAATATAGCAAACTAAAATTTCCATAGATCCTAAAATTCATAAAATATTAGTTTTCAGACCAAAAGAACCACTAAAAACAAACAAGAATATAGTTAATTTCAGCCACACACAATGCAAAAGAAACCGATCTTCCTAGAAAGTCATAAAAGTCCATTGAGTATTAAAAAGAAGGAAAGAAAGAAAGAAAACCACAAACAGTCAGAAATAAATTTTGCTTCCTTGGTGGTCTTTCAGTTCAGAAAGTCCTGAAATTAGTACTAACACACCATATGAACTTACATCAGTTACACTTCTCAGTATCCATTTTATTCATACATTGGCACAGAATTTACTGGCCCTTCACTTCTCTCTTTTATCTTCCACAACTCTTACTTCAATCGCCTTCCCAGAATGCTGCTGGGTGACTTTACTCATTCTCTCCAGTACAGCTATTTTGTGTGTGTACTGTTAACTCCCTGGGGGTGTGGCTTGAGCCTTTATCATCTTACATTTCAAGAAAATATTCATATCTCTGGAACTATAAGTGTAACTAGAAAACTGAAAAAATGGCAAACTATGCAGGATAAATTAATCTTAATATTAATGGCATTCATTCAGTTCAGTGCTTTAAACTAGATTTGATAAGCCCAAATAATAGCAATGAGTACTAATTCTATAATTTTGTATAAACAGCTTATATCATCTCAGTAACCATTCTAGCAAGACACATACAGTCAGCAGGTTTTCTTCATATAGCTGTGAGCTTTCAAAGAAGGTTATGCAGTTCTGTGTTTCCTAGGATCATAGGAGGTTACTAGGCTAATGACCCTAGGGTCCTTACAAGCATAGCCATGTTTTACCCTTATTTTTATGATCAGCACCTATCACCCCTGTCCAAGAGGGACATACGTGGAACCCCTGGGGTGAACTTAGTTACCCATCCAATCATCCAGATTGTGTATGAAGAGAACCAATGAGGTGCTCTGCTTAACATGAAGCAGGAGTCTGTTCCAAAGGAGTGGTAACCTCTGGGAGACAAATCTGTCCCCCTCCAGCAAGGTCTATTAATGTCGCATACCAGGTTAAAGAAATTAGAGTAAGTAAACAGTTTACCCTTTGACTTACAGATATGCAGCATTTCCAATAAAGCAGGGTCAAAGATTGCCTCATATGCAAGGCAGAGATCACCTCTGAGCAATTTCCATGAAACAGAATAAAGTGACAGCGATTTCAGACAATCCTTATAGGACAGATGCTGAAGACCTTGAAGTTTCCTTGTGATGAACCTTTGTGGTCTCTCCAATTGCTGCAGGTGCTTGGAAAGGTAAATACCAAAATTGTACTCAATTATTGGCTTGATGAGGGAAGAGTACAGGGAGGATATAACTTTTTTTCTGGAGGCAATGCCCTTACTTATGAGGTGTGCAATATAGCATCCCCTTCTTAGTGCTTTGGAGACAATGATGAGCAAAGGTAAGGTTGCTGCCAACCTGTGTGCCCAGGTCTCTCACCACTGAGTGCATACTTAGGGTGTTATTTATTAATGTGGTAGTTGGCAGGAACATCACTCTTACTGAAAGAGATGATAAACTTAATGCAAAAAAATGTATTAAGTCCATGACTTTGGCACCAGTCATTTGTGTAAGAATCTCTTGTAGGATGTTGACATTGTTTGGAGATTCAATGATCACTCCCAGTTTGCAGTCATCAGCAAACTGTCAGCCACAGACCTTTAGTTTTAGTTGCACTTTGGAGAAATATATTCCAAACATTAGTGGTCCCAGGACTGATCCCTGTGGAACACCACTGGCTACAGGTCTGCTGTTGGAGGTGGATTTCTCTATTCTGACTATATGGGTTCCTTCAGTGAGCCAGTTAGTGACTCATCTAATGATATATGGGTTGATACCTAGCTGGGTGAGTTTGTCAGTTATGCCTGAGTGGGGGACAGTGTCAAAAGCCTTTGCTAAGTCTATTTAGGCTATTTAGGCTGTATGCACAGATGTCCCCTCATCAAGACCCTTGGTGACCGTTTCGAAGAAGTCCACCAGGTTTAACAGGCATGATCCTGAATGTTGAGATATTTAGAGAAATATAAAAATTATAACAATACAAATAAACAGTATACAAATAATATTCAACATCTCTTTAACTGCATCAGACAGAGGTCAAACATCAATACTGTACTGTATGATTTAAGATGAAATCTTCCAATATCTTGTATACATGGTTTTGGAAATGTTAATGCAGATATGAACAAGCAATATTTGATACATTTAGTTTAGTAGGAGGTAAATGCAGAATTGCCTGCAGGTGTACTCGGCTGTAATGAGTACAACAATAGAAAGAAATGAGGCAGTTGCTAAATGCTTGGACTCCAAGTCATTATATAATAATTTTGGTACTGATAAATCAATTGAATTATAAATAGTAATTAAACACAACTTGTGACTGTTAATGTTTATTATGTATTAAAGGAAAACTCTACCCTAGGACTAAAAAATCATTTTTTCACTCTGTTTTGTTTCCTGACCTACTTTAACACATCAAAGTCACTCTAAGTGCTTTATTTGTAATTTTAGACTGCTCTCCACAACATGGTTGCCAATGTTGCTTGATGTATCAACATGATCTTGTTCTCCCTCAACCCTTTCTCTTAACCATCATGCTTTGTGTGACTCATGCCAGACATAAGGAAGTAACTGTGAATTCCCACCATTGACATATAATGGGATTTGTGTGAGTCAATGTTATCTTCTTTATCTTCTGTAAAAGGACTGCTTCTTTTCTTCTCTAATCACCCTCATATATGCTTGGCTCAGACCTTGTTTTACACTACACCTTGAAGGTATCCAGCTACAGCCAGAAAAGTATCTAAATTGCAGGCCTTTGTTCCCTCTTTTCTTTTGTAGTTCAAGAGGAGTTGACAGTCCACTCCCCCCACACTACTGCAGAGGTGTTAAAACGGCCAATGCACTGAGACACCCTTGCAGAATCAATTCCTCTTGGACTACAAAAGAAAACCCTGAACAAAGGCCTGCAATTAAGTTATTTTTCTGGCTTTTCTGGCTGTAGCTGGATAACTTCTAAGTATAGTGTAAAACAAGGTCTGAGCCAAACATAAAAGAGAATGATTAGCGACATAAAAGAAGCAGTCCTTTTACAGAAAGTAAAGAAGATAACAGTGAATCACACAAATCCCATTATATGTCAATGGCATGGGAATTCACAGTTACTTCCTTATGTCTGGGATGAGTCATACGAAGCATTATGGGAAAGATAAAGGGTTGAGGGAGAATAAGATCACATTGATGCATCAAGCCCCATTGCTAGCCATGCTGTGGAAAACAGGGTAAAATTATAAATAAAGCACTTAAGAGTGACTTTGGGATGTTAAAGTATGTCAGGGAACAAAGATAGAGTGAAAAAAAAAGATTTTTTTTAGTTCTAGAGTGGAGTTTTCCCTTTAAAACAAAGAGTATTAATATTACCAACCCACACTAGTGGCTTTAATATTACAATTGGCCTTTTTCAATAAGACCAAAATTTTTAGATAGTGTTGTTGAAGGTTTATAGTCTTACTGAGTGGTGACTGGAAAGCTAGGTTAGATATGAATTTGGAAAGGCCATCTAAACCTAGTAGATATGCATATCATAAAAAACATGTCAGGTTGCTGCAATTTTTTTTTTAAATGCAAGACAGTTCAACAGATGGATGTGGAGTGTAGTTTCCCTTAAAGAAATGTGCAAACAAACCACACATTTAAATTACTTTCTCAAAATTATTTTTGTTATGACGATTAATTTATTTAATTACAGCAAATTTAAGGACAATGTCTTTTCTGTAATCATTTGACAGCTATTTCAGCTGGAAGCACGACAAAAATTAAAAAAATATATATCCAAATGGCTTAAATCAGATGAATTTTGTCACACTATACATGTGGCAATACATAGCTACTGAATGGATAATACTGATGCAGCAACCTCTTTCAGAAAAAAAATGGTATGAAATTTAAAGTGCCACATATTGTGTCATGTATGATACTAAAGCATTAGAAAATGTCTTAAGATTAAACTTCTAGATCAGCAGATGGTGTTTTTGTCACAATTGTTAGTAATTCATTATGAAATACATTCCCATCAGGAAGAAGAAAGCAGAAGTAACAATGATATAAAGCAGAGGGACTTGCTGGCATGAATGAATAATGTTTGAACAGGGCTTCTAATATGATAAATGTAGGTAAAATATTAGCCTTGCAATGCCAGGTTATACCAGACAGGTGACTTTAAAATTATATAATTCACAGGATGTGTTAGGAAAGGATCAAAGGCTATCCATAACACAGTGATACATTTTAAAATCAGTGCATAAGAAGAAACTATCTCAAAATATTCATGGCATGTGTAAGTGGCTACAGGATACCTGTGGGCCTCAAGCTCCCTATCCCCTCCAAGATAGTAAAGAGATTATTACATAATTGAAGAATGAATACAGGCCAGGCAGCTTTACTGCTAAATTCTGTTCAGCATTTATTGGAAAAATTGTTCCTTACTTGTATCAGTGAATGTAATATTTAAGTACTACATGGAGAAAATGCTAGAAATAATGGATTTAGATAAGGTAATATTGGCCTGTACAAATGATAATGACTGAATGAAACCAGTATATTCCCAATCTAAATCAATAACGAACACTAACTGTCTATCAAATAATAGTGAAGACTCTTAATATAATGGGGGGGGGGGTAATGACATAATGGTTAAGGCCTTTAGCTCACAGATACAAGGTAGGGAGCTCAATTCCAACTACTGATCATTGGCCAACTTTGTAACAGGTAAATACTAGGCTCTTAATCTGCAAGACGAGCAACCTAAAATGTTTTAACAGCTACAACATACATTAACAATATTTTTTTCAATCTGGGTTAGGTCTAGTGAGATCTCCAGATTATGCTAATAAATACTTGCATGCTATTCATTATACAGAACAGCGATCAAATAATAATAGCAATATTGATATAATTAAATCTGATGCATATAAAAGTCTTTGATCCCTTATAGAGGAGCTTCTTCTAAGTTTTTGGGGTATTATTCTTTGACCTACTCCTTAATTACTGCAATCCAACATTTCTGTGGTGAAACATAAGCTCATATTAAAAAAGAACAGTCTCAGAAAAGTTTAAAATCATGACAGGTGTTTGTTAACTATGCTTACTTTCAGCAACAACTGTATTTGCTGCCAACTCTTTATTCTACTGAAATATGTTCATAGGTAGGCACTAGGCTATCGGCCCTAGGCAGTGGCGGCTGGTGACTTCAAATCACAGGGGGGCTGCAGGAGACGCTGAATGGGTGGGGTCAAAGGGAAGGGTGTGGTCAACCATAAAGGGGAGGAGCTATGCACAAAACCAGAAAAAACTAACTTTAATTAAATACGCTGCCCTGGGTGGCAAACCATCATTATGAAAGTCCAATCAAGACAAAAATAAGTGTAGAAGAATAAAAATATTTCAATGCATTGGCTGCATGACAGCTTACTTAATATCTAGATGGAAACAAAAGGTTGTGAGGCATGAAAAAATAAATTACTTTTTAAATACATTACTGGAATGCCAGTCAAAATCAAGTACAAGAAAAACCAGAAGCCCTCAACTCAAACCACTTCTCCTTGCACTGCAGTTCTAATTATAATATATTCAGCTTTATTAAAGTACCAAGCAACATGCTGAAAGTAGAAATCTATGTGATGCCCCCACTTGTAAAAATGTTTCTTATCCAAAAAAGACCTGCTGCCTGACAACTTGTTTCATGGGGAAAACATGATAAAAGTAAAAAATGAAAAGCAAACAAGAAACAAGCTCAAGATACATTGCTTAAAGGATTACTGTACAGGTTATGGACCACACATGATTGGCATTCTGTTTAGTTTACGGGTAAAGTCTGTAGAGATGACTGGAAGTCTCCAACAAGTGTAATGAGCTTTTTAAAATAATGGAATCCTGTCCTTTAATACCCAAGGCTTATACATTATCTAGTCAAGTATTCTCTGCATGGCAACAACAGAAAGGCTTTCAATGTTGGCAATTCTTTAACAGTATGCTTATTAAAGCTTACTTGCATCTTACGATGTCAGACAAGCTTACCTTATGGATATTAAAGCATTGCTACTTAAACACAGAGCAACATGCACTTTGAGTAATAAGCATAAATCTGAGTAATAAGCATAAATCAACAGTACAAAAATATGACAGAAACCAGACCATTCTGCAAAATCAAGGACAGATGAAAAGCCACTGTAGTACTTATGCAGTGTGTCCTCCCCATCCAAGGTAGATACAACTACTCCTTGCCTTGCTTGGACACATCCAGAGTCACTACATGGGGGAGTGGGGTGCAACAAGCATGTCACAATTTGAAATCTCTCTGGCTGACTGTGATGGCCCTGACACATTTGTCATACCTCTCAACCTCAAGAGCAAGAAATCTGGACAAAGCCATACACAGAAGTGGGACAAAGGCACAACAATAAGGACAATTTTTAAATATTGCTCTAATAAACTTAGAAAGATAACAGAATAGGTCTTGCATTACTATGAATATTCTGAAGGGTATAAAATCTGAAACTCAAATGTCTGTCATTTTCTAACTTCAGTCTTTAGTGATTTGTCACTAATTTGCCAAAAAACACAATTTTATGAAAAATGGACCAAAAATGTGATGCAAAAATATAAAATAGACACACAATACAGCTTCTACCTGTCAAAGAAGGGACACTTTAATATTAGTACTGCTACCTTGAGCAGCTGACAAAATAAAAGAATCTACATGCATTTCAAGTAATCTATAACTTTGATCATTACAGTTATTTCTTAATTGTAAACCCTCCATGTTTTCTTCCAAAATTGCTATTTTGCAGAGGGATTATTAGGGGGAAGAGCAACATTTTGAGCCAAAAATTGGGGACAGTTGAGAGGTTGGCTATGCCTAATTCTATAAAGCAATTTATTTGCATGTACCTCTCAACCTGTTAATGCAGTAAATCTGAACAAGGCCAAATATATTGGGGGCACATATAAACAGTACTAAAATTGCTCTTGTATAAATTGAGACAGTTGATAGAACGGCTCATACTTTAACATGCATTTTTATGAAGGTTATGAAGTCTGAAACTTATTATTTAGTGACTTCTGGCAAATCATTTCGGAATTAAAACTACAAATTTTATGAACAACAAACCAAAAATAAGAAGCAAAAATCTATTCATTCTTTGAAAATCTGGGCAGTTGGGAGGTATAGTTCAGCTGGGCCTGTCTGAGTTTGCTGCCCCCCCCCCCCGACAAAATAATGGTTGAACTGGAGCCTCTGCAGCCATTCCAATTAACCATTACTTGGCTATTTCACTCCATTTACCATAAACACACTAATGTGCATACTGCTTTACTTCAATGATTGGACTTCATTTGAAAGTTTTATTTTGTATTTTACAGCACAAACATTAAGTCATCTGTTAAACAAAGCAATGCAGTCTCACAATGAAAACTTAGCATTAAAACTTCTCTGCCCTTGAAACTCACATTCATTGAAACAGCATTGAAACCCACATTCAAAGAAAATACATTTTGCCAGTGGCAGATAAAGATTAATTCTGGGCTGTTTTGAATCATAGGCCCTTGCATATGAAACATACATGTGTTCTTTGATACACCTTCCTCATTGTACTAAAATTATATTCCTTGTACAATACAGTACACTTGTTAGAGGGTGTTTTAAATTTGTTTTGAACATTTTTCCAGTAAGCAATGAAACAAAACATATGCACCCATAATGGCAAAACTGCCCAGTTGAGAACATTTATCATAAAAAAAGTCTACTCAGACTTCCACAGTCCACCATTATTAGTAAATATGCACAATTCCACAGTCCACCATTATTAGTAAATACGCACAATTCTACAGTCCACCATTATCAGTAAATATGCACAATTCTACAGTGCACCTTTATCAGTAAATATGCACAATTCTACAGTCCATATTCAGTGAATTCAGTTCTTGCCATAGCTGTCAACCTTAGCACAAAAACCTGGACGAAGCCAATAATGGGGGAATACAGTCCCAAAAATAGGGACAAATTTAAAATATTCATCTTATAAACTTAGAAAATTGCTAGAAAAAAAGGTTGTGCTACTATGTATTCTGAAGAACATGAAGTTTGAAATTCAAATGCCGGTCAATTTTACTGCGGACAGAACAAAACAATTTTCAGCAGAGACGCAGGGATTAATACTGCAGACACGTCTTTGTAAAATGGCAGGGCACCAGAGGAAATCCACACAAACACAAGGAGGAGATGCAGACTCCACACAGAAGCCACCCCAACCAAGAATCAAACCAGAAAACCTATAGCTGTGAGGCAACAATACTACCACTGCACCATCAAATCTGCAAGGAATTAAATATTCAGAAACCTGAAGTCTGAAATTCAAATGCCGGTCAATTTTACTGGACAGAACAAAACAATTTTCAGCAGAGACGAGGGATTAATACTGCAGACACGTCTTTGTAAAATGGCAGGGCACCAGAGGAAATCCACACAAACACAAGGAGGAGATGCAGACTCCACACAGAAGCCACCCCAACCAAGAATCAAACCAGAAAACCTATAGCTGTGAGGCAACAATACTACCACTGCACCATCAAATCTGCAAGGAATTAAACATTCAGAAACCTGAAGTCTGAAATTCAAATGCCTGTCAATTTTATTTAACATTTGTTAATCAGGACAGTCTGACTTGGAACAAAAAACAATTTTCAGCAGAGGCCCAGGAAGAAATAATGCAGACATGTCTTTGTAACATGGGAGGACACAAAAGCAAACCCACACAAACACAGGGAGAAGATACGGACCCCACAAAGAAGGAACCCCAGCCAAGAATCAAACCTGAGAACCTGCAGCTGTGAGGCAACAATGCTACTACTACACCATCAAATATCAAGCATTGCAACATTTACAAACCACAGATATTATGAGGAACAGCTCAGATCAAATATGAGGCAAAAATCTGCAATTTTTTTACAAATGGTGGTGGGTAGGGAACTCAAGTCTTTAACACCTGCATACAGGGTACAGGGTTCAAGCCTGAGGTATTCCCTACCACACCACTATGAGCTCCAGGGGCATTTACACACACACACACACACACACACCACCTCCTCAAGTTCCAAGCACCAGCTACCACATACACAACTCAAGTTCCAAGCACCAGCTACCACATACACAACTCAAGTTCCAAGCACCAGCTAACACATACACAACTCAAGTTCCAAGCACCAGCTAACACATACACAACTCAAGTTCCAAGCACCAGCTAACACATACACAACGTGCACAGACGTCTCCTTGCGTCCCTCTATGGGTCCTGCCGGACTGCCCTGAGCATGCGCATAGCCCGACGGTAGTTGGGACTACTGCGCATGCGCGAAGTCCGCGAAAATTTAAAAAAATATTTTTTTTTTTGTTTTCTTTTTTTATTTTGTTTTCTTTTTTAATTTGAGGGGGCTGCAGTCCGGCAGCCCGATGCCACGAGCCGCCCCTGGCCCTAGGGCCTATAGAAGCCTAGCCAAAAAGGTATCCTGGCTTTTGCCACCCAAGAAAATTATTTTCCTGTGCCCCTGTCGAGCAGAGCCATAGAAGTGATCCCTGGGGTGAATTTCTTATTTCCCATCCAATCATCAAGATTTTTCTTGAAGAGTGCTAATGGAGGAGCTTTGTTTGATATAAATAGATAGTTTGTTCCAGAGTATGGGAAGTCTCTCGGACAGGAATCTATCCCTCCAGCATGTTCTGTTTATTGTGGTGACAAGGTTTAGGTCCCTAGAGTGTGTAGCTTGGAAGGATTGAGATTTCTTTAAGTGGAGCATGCCCAACAGCTCTGGGTTTGACATAGCTTTGTATGTTAGGCAGAGATCGCCTCAGAGCAGGCGATATGTGACGGAGTAAAGCTGGAGTTTTTTTGAGACGGCCTGCGTAGGGCATCTGTTTGAGGCTAGTCATCCTTTTTGTGAGGTATTTCTGCAGCCTTTCCAGTTGTTGTAGAGGTCTTGTGAGGTACATACCAAAAGGGGAGTTGTACTCTACTCGTCACTCATTAGACCCATTGTAGAGGGGAACAATGACCTCTTTTTTCCTGGCTGAGAAACCTTTTGTGATGAGGTGTGCCACATAGAAGGATTTCCTGACTGTTGTGGTGATGTGATTATCAAAGGAGAGACTAATGTCTACCTGTGTCCCAAGGTCTTTTATCACACTTTTGGTGTTAAGTAGACTACCACCTATGTGGTAGCTCATGGGTACAGAGTTTTTACCAAAGGGAATGACAATGCATTTTTTGGCACTGCGTTTGAGGCCATGGCTTTGACACCAGACATCTGTCTCAGTGAGGCCCTTTGGTAGGATGTCCACATTGTTACAAGTTTCAGTTATGGCTCCTAACTTGCAGTCATCTGCGAACTTCATCAGCCAAAGACCTTCTGTGTTAGCCTGTACTTCAGAAAAGTAGATACCAAACAGGAGAGGACCCTGGACTGAACCCTGTGGTACTCCACTTGTCACTGGTCTGAAGTTGGATTTGGAGTCTTCTACTTTCACAGTGTGGGTTCTGTCAGTGAGCCAGTTGGTAACCCATCTTGTGACATAGGGATTTTTACCTAGTTTAGTGAGTTTACCTATAATTCCACAGTAGGGGATGGTGTCAAAAGCCTTGGTGAGATTTAGCTAGGCTGTGTGAACCACCTTACCCTAGTCTACGGCTTTGGTGACTGCTTCAAAGAAGTCAATCAGGTTTAGGAGACATGATCTGCCTTTTACAAACCCGAACTGGGTAGGGTCCGGAATTTGGAGATTACCAATGTCTTTGTTTAGAAGTTCCTTGATGATATGTTCCATGGCCTTGCAGACCAGGCTCATTAGGCTAATGGGGCAGTAGTTCCCGGGATCCATGGTGGCTCCCCCTTTGTGAAGTGGGATAACCATTGCTGTGTGCCATTCAGTGGGCACAAAGCCTGAGGTGAGGCTATGATTGAACATGGTGCTTAGGTGGGGTGCCAGTTCAGGTAGAACACAGCCTGGGATGTTGTCAGGTCCCATGGATGTTGTGTTCATGGCTTTGGAAAGTGTGTTTTTTACCTGGGCAGCTGTGATTACAGGAACTTTGCATTCTTCTGGTATAGATATGGGCCCTTTAAGATGTGTGTGGGGGGGTAAAGTTAGAACTGAACCTATCTGCCAAGATGTTGGCAATATCAGTTAGTTCGGTATATTTCGTGCCATTTTGCTGTAACTCAGTGCAGATCTGAGTGTTGCCACAGGTTCATAGGGTCAAAGGTTGGTACTAGGCTATCGGCCCTAGGGCCAATACAAGCCTAGCCATAGCAATTCTCTGGCTATTTCTTCCCTCATTATTTACTTCCCTGGACGCCTGTCTAGTAGGGTGACTGTCATGATCCCCGGGGTGAATTTCCTTTCTCCCATCCAATCGGCAAGGTTCCTTTTGAAGAGGGCCAAAGAGGTGCTCTGCTTGACATGTATGGGCAGTCTTTTCCAGAGTCTGGGGAGTCTCTGGGTCAGGAACCTATCCCTCTAGCATGTTTTGTTTATTGTGATGACAAGGTTTGGATCCCTGGAGCATGTGGCTCTGATGGATAGCAATTTCTTTAAGTGTAGCATGTCCAGCAGCTCTGGGTTTGACATGGCCTTGTATGTTAAGCAGAGATCGCCTCTGAGTAGTTGATATGCAACAGAGTACAGCTGGAGATTTTAAGGCGGTCATCATAGGGCATCTGCTTTAGGCCTGTGAATCTTTTAGTGAGGTATTTCTGTGGCCATTCCAGTTGCTGCAGATGTCTTGAGAGGTACATACCAAATGGGACGTTGTATTCTATAATGGGTCTAATGAGGGATGAGTACAGTGGGACAATGACCTCCTTTTCTCAGGATGAAAAGTCCTTAGTGATGAGATGTGCCACATAGAAGGATTTCCTGACTATTGTGGTGATGTGGTTATCGAAGGTGAGACCACTGTCCACCTGTGTCCCTAAGTCTCTTATCACACTTTCAGTGTTTAGTGTACTGCCACCTATGTGGTAATTCACTGGTACATGTTTTTTCCCAAAGAGGATAACTATACATTTCTTGGCATTGAGCTTGAGCCCATGGCTCTGGCACCAAGCATCTGTTTCTGTAAGGCCCTTTTGTAGAGTATCCACATCATTTGGGGATTCAATAATGGCTCCCAGTTTGCAGTCATCTGTGAACTTTGTTAGCCAGAGTCCCTTAGTGTTGGCTTGTACTTCAGAGAAGTAGATGGCAAACAAGAGCAGTCCCAGGACTGAACCCTGAGGTACTCCACTTGTCACTTGTCTGGAGCTAGATTTGGAGTCAGCTACTTTTACAGTGTGGGTTTGGTCAGTAAGCCAGTTGGCAACCCATCGAGTGACATAGGGATTAATGCCCAGCTTAGTAAGTTTATCTATGATTCCAGAGTGGGGGGTGGTATCAAAGGCCTTGGTGAGGCCCAGATAGGCTGTGTGGACCGCCTTACCCTCATCCATGGCTCTGGAGCCTGATTTGAAGTCAATCAGGTTTAGGAGACAAGATCGGCCCTTCATGAACCCAAACTGGGTGGGTTCCAGTGTTTGAAGGTTGCCTATGTCTTTGTTTATAAGTTCCATGATAATACGTTCCATGGCCTTGCAGATCACACTTGTCAGACTGATGAGGTGGTAGTTCCCGGGATCCAAGGAGGCTCCCCCCTTGTGGAGTGGGATAACTGTAGCTGCGCACCACTCAGTGGGCACAAAGCCTGAGGTGAGGCTATGATTAAACATGACACTTAGGTGAGGTGCCAGTTCATTTTGTAGTTCATGTAGTACACAGCTCGGGATGTCATATGGTCACATGGATGCTGTATTCTTAGCTTTGGAGTGCGTGTTTTTTACCTGTGTGGCCAGTATTACCGAAATTTGGCAATCTTCCAGTATTGAGATGGGCCGTTTTGGGGGTGAGAGGGGGGTGAAGGTGGCACTGAATCGATCTTCCAGGATATTGGCAATATCCTTGGGATCAGTATATTTAATGCAATTCTGTTGTAGCTCAGAGCAGATCTGAGCATTGCCATTTAGATTCTTGACAGTTATAGAATGCCTTGTGGTTGCCTTTGGAATCTTTGGCAATTTTATTTTCGTAACTAGCTTTGAAGGATTTTATGAGGGATCTCAGCTTCTTACTGAGGCTGTTAAGGGAGTTTGGCAATATCCTTGGGATCAGTATATTTAATGCAATTCTGTTGTAGCTCACAGCAGATCTGAGCATTGCCATTTAGATTCTTGACAGTTATAGAATGCCTTGTGGTTGTCTTTGGAATCTTTGGCAATTTTATTTTCGTAACTAGCTTTGGAGGATTTTATGAGGGATCTCAGCTTCTTACGGAGGCTGTTAAGGGAGTTTTTTGCATACTGGGATAGTCCTCTTTCTGAAACAGTTTCTTCCTTTTGTTGTAAAGTTTGTTTATGGCAGGGTACCACCAGATTGGCTTCCTTTTTTTGTAGGAGAGCATCTTGGTTCTTTTTGGGATGGCATGATTCATGCATGAGTGGATGTGCTTGTACAGTGCCTTAGTGTAGGATTCAGCAGTCGAACTTTCAGTTCTCGTCTGCATGGGTGTCATGAAGTTTGTCACTTCCAACTTGAGTAGCATGAAGTTGGCTTTGGAGAAGTCTTTTATGGAGGTTTCCTTACTGGGTTACACAGCCCGGGATGTCATCTGGTCTCATGGATGCTGTATTCTTAGCTTTGGAGAGTGCGTTTTTTACCTGTGTGGCCATTATTACCGGAATTTGGCAATCTTCTGCTATTGAGATGGGCCGTTTAGGGGGTGGGAGGGGGGGAGTTTGCACTGAATCGATCTGCCAGGATATTGGCAATATCCTTGGGATCAGTATATTTAATGCCATTCTGTTGTAGGTCACAGCAGATCTGAGCATTGCCATTGAGATTCTTGACATAGCTATAAAATGCTTTGTGGTTGTCTTTAGAATCACTGGCGATTTTGTTTTCATAACTAGCTTTGGTGGATTTTATGAGGGATCTCAGCTTCTTACCGAGACTGACCAGGGAGTCACCCAATCATGGGATTTTATTCTTTTTTGCAACAGTTTCTTTCTTCTGTTGTAGAGTTTGTTTATGGCAGGGGATCACCAGATTGGCTTCCTTTTTTTGGAGGATAGCAACTTGGTTCTGTTAGGGATAGCACGATCCATGCACTTGTGTAAGTGCTTATAAAGTGCATTTGTGTAGGATTCAGCAGTCGTACCTCTATTGTCCGTCTGCATGGGTGTCGCGAAGTTTGCCACTTCTGTCTTAAGAATCGTGAAGTTGGCTTTGGAGAAATTTTTTATGGCGGTTTCTCTAATGGGGGGGTGGGGGTCGGGATGTGGATGTCCAGGCTGATTAGCTTGTGGTCGGATCTGACCAACGAGGAATTGATCTCTGGTGTGGAACACTGGTTACCCATGTTGGTAATGACCAGGTCTAGGATATTGCTACCCCTGGTGGGGGTGTGGATAAGTTGATCAAAGGCACTGAAATTTATGAATTCCAGAAAACGTTGAGCAAAAAAAAGAGTTTGTACATGAGTATCTTTGCCGGTTAATGGTGGGGTAGTTGAAAATCGCCCATTACTAGGTTGTTGGGTTGTACCCTAATATTTTCCAGTGTATCAAGAAATGAGGAGTGGGAATCCTGGGGCATGGCGGGGGATCTGTAGCAAGTTACAATTTGATTTGCGGTCTTGTCCAGAGGTAGTTGCACTTGGACAATCATGGATGCATTATGTCAAGCAACTAGCCTGGAGGTGTGGATATCCTTAATGAATATGGACACACCTCCACCTTTAGTGTTTTGGTCCAGGTTAGGTGGCCGAAAGGTGTGGTATGAATTATAGCCTGGTAATGCAGGGGTACTCTCGGGAGCCTTGAACCAGGTCTCTCACTACACAGATGTCGATGTTCTCCATTTTAAGGAGTGCCAAGAGTGAATGCATTTTGAGTTTAGACTTCTAGCATTGAGTAGCATTACCCTCAGATTTTGCTTGCTTGTACCTGTTACAGTGGTGAATTTGTCATTTGAACCTTGCCTAAAAAAGGCACTATAGGGGTGGCAAGAGCCTTGGCCAGTATCCAGAATCCCAAGGGCGACAGGTGCAGGCCATATCTGGCAAAGCATCGTGGTCTGTCGATCATGTCATCCCAGGCAGACAGATACTGGATCCCTTTAGAATGACATCAGAAGCTTAGCCAATTGTTGAAGTCAATCATTTTGTCCTTGCACTGTGGTTTCATTCTGGGTGATGGCAGAATGCTACTCAGGGCTAGGGTCATACCTGCCGGGGCTACAAGACTGGAGAGCTCCTCCATGTTTCTTTTCATGTAGTCCAGGGAGGAACGTCTCACATCATTCACACCAACATGGACAATGACAGAGTCATATTTGTATTTGTTGTGGAGTGACCTGAGTGCATGCGTTATGTGGTGGATCCTGTCACCCGACAGACAGCTGACAGTAACTTTCTTCTTGTTTAGTCATAGGTGACTCTATAGTCAGGCACACTGATGTTCCACTCACCAGACTAGAGTGCTGGGTACGTTGTTATGCCTTATGGGCTGTGGTTGAGTGGCACACTGAGTTTGTGGGCTGTGTGTCATTTGGGTTGTGTTGGGGGGTGGAGGTTACATGCGTGTCTGCTTTGTAGGTGTCTGTTGCTTGAGCATATTTTTATTGACAGCCTCCATGAATGTAGGTGTGTGTTTTGTGTTGCTATGTGTGCGTTTTGGTGGTGTAGGTTTTGAGGGACTATGTGATGAGTGTGGTGTGGTGCAAGTGTTTACTTTCTCCTCTTGACTGTCTAGTCCAGTCTAGGGTGAAGAGAGCTTTGCTTCCAGTTTGACTATATAAGTGCATCTCTCACAGGTTGTAGTGTTGGGTGGTAGGAGGAGAGGGTTGTCTGTGTACATGAGGCAATTGCTGCATTGCCCCAAGATGCCCAGATTTATCAGATATACAGGAGAAAACACCAGGAGCTGACCCTTAGACATGCCTGGATAGGTGCTTATTTATGAAGTACTAAAAACTGTTTTCAACTGCAGCTGAAAGCCCTCCAGGTGTAGCATCTCTAAGCCACTGAGGACCTGATCGCTTTGGGCCCCCCCCCCCACTTGCGTGAGCAAGGAATCCTCTCACTCCAGCTAAAAGCAAAGAAAACTCTAACTAGCAATCATCCAAGAATAGACTGCAGTCTCAGGTTTAACTCCAGGAACCTTGTTGTTGCCACTTGTGTAGTAGCCACTGAGGACCTGATCACTTTGGGTCCGCACCCCCCCCCCCACTTGTGTGAGCAAAGAATCTTCTCACTCCAGCTAAAAGCAAAGAAAACTCTAACCAGCAGTTATCCAAAGGTAGACTGCAGCCCCAGGTTTAACCCCAGGAACCTTGTTGTTGCCACTTGTGTAGTGTAGGTGCCGGCTGTTATGCCTTGTTAAAATCTGTTACAGTCAGCTAGAGTGCATACCCCAGGGGCAATAGCTGCAAACCTTCTTCCTCTTAGCCCACCCCCACCCCTTTCATCCATTTCACAGTTGATAATTTGTTGTATGCTAAGGTATTTATCCCCTCTCAATAGTCATAGCCTTCAGTCCCTCTTCCTCAATACTTGTTCTTCACTAAACACCAGAGGTGCAAAGTCTCCAGCTGCTTTTATCTTTAGCTACATTGTGTGCAGCAAACAATGAGCATAGGGGAATACAAATATAAAAGAGAATAAAATCTGCCATTGCAGACTAGTAAACAGCATACAACTTCTACCTGTGGTGTACTCTTACACATAGTTTTTCTTGGAGAAACCTTCCAGTCCTTGAACAAGGGTGCCTGTATGTTTACCTTATTTCCTTGGCTGTCCTTTGATAATTAGCTAGGTTAGCAGAGTGCATTGGATTCTCCCCTGCTACTTTAAATTCCAATTGATGGTTTCCCTCCCTTCCCCCACCCCCCAAGTGATTGCTCAGGTACAACACACCAAAGGTTTTAAAAAACCCTGGATGTCATATTTGCTCTAATTGCAGATGAAAGCCCTCCAGGTGTAGCATCTCTAGTAAGTGTCCCTGGACTATTTTTTTTAGCTAAGTTCTATCTGGAAGGTGTAGCCCCGCTTCGCTCACTTCGCTCCCCTCCCACCCCCCATATCACTATCTTTATACCTATCCATACAACTACACCCCCTCACTTCCTCCCAAATCCCCCACCCCTCTACTTCCTGTTCTAATACTATCTCCCTTCTTTGCTCCTCCCCACACTTGCCTACTATCCACCATCAAAGACTGCTATACCTTACAATCACCCCTTCCTCTCATCCTCTGTTCTACATCCCATAAAGTGACATGTCTCTTACAACTCAAACTATACTCTTACCTTCTCTACTCGCTATACTCTATCACCTCACCTCCTGTCACTCACAATTACCTACTCCTTATTTCCATCCCACAAACACCACTCTTAACTCAAGTACTACACCACAACCCTATCTACTAATTTGTCCCTCCACCCTTCCCCTCAACACACCCATTCCTAAAATAAAAATATCTCCCCCCTCCCCTTTAAAACAAAAAAAAAATTACTTACTCAAATTAAAACCCCATTACAAACCTCTACTTCTATCTGGTGACATTCATCCTACCCAAGGCCCTACAGACACTACCCTGAACAATAACCCCCCTGTATCTAAACCTGCCAACCCCTCCAACCCACAAAAACAAGTACATTTCTACTCTATCAACGTCAGGAGCCTTGTAAATAAAGTTCAAGAACTCCATGCTTGGATAGCTAACTATACTCCTGACATAGTTACCCTAACAGAAACATGGTTAAAACCACACCATCTGGACACTGAAATCATCCCTGCTGGGCATAATATCCTTAGATTAGATCGACCTAAAAGAAAAGGAGGCGGAGTCTGTATACGCTACTCCAATCAGTCCCACACTAGACTTACCCTCCTTCTCACCAGATGAACTTCTACTGACCAACTTCAAACTTAACAGTTTCAACACCATAACTGGCGCAGCAATCTATATTCCCCCAGGTGATAATATTAGCATACTTGAGAACATCCTATCTCACCTCTCACATACCATCCACAATGAAATAATTATACTGGGAGATGTAAATATTGATTGGCTTACAATATAAGCTCCCAACACTACCTTCTGTATAAACATACATGGGTTTGAGTAGATAATCACAACCCCAACCTACATTCTCAGCTACCTAGCTCTCTTCTAGACTGGATATTGGTCTCCCACCCTCAGAACTATCATAACTCCCAAACCCTTCCAATTGCCCTCAGTGACTACTGCCCTATAACACTTACCAGACATACTCCCCACCTTACCAAACCTAACAAATTTATTATCACCCACTCACTTTCTCATGTCTGTCCTAGCTCCTTTCACCAACTCTCCAAAATTAACTGGTCTTACCTCACCACTCTTCCTTTAGATGAAGCTGTCCACTCCTTCAACACTACATTCCTAAACATTCTTAACTCCCTTGCTCCCCTTTGCACGACTAGAATCAAATCTAATACTGCTCCTTGGCTCACTAAATCTACCAGAACACTCATGAAAGACCAGGAAAGGATTTGGAAAATGTGGACTAAAACTAGGACACCTTTTCTTCAGAAATATAAAGAACTCAGAAATAAAATAAAAAAAAAAAATCATCCATTATGACAAAATAAACTTCTATGCCAATCCTCCCTCTACTCTTACATCAGACCCAAAGCAATTCTGGAGATCTATTAAACAGACACTTCATCCAGGAAACCCTTCCACTCCTAACCCATGTCCCAATGCAACATCTGAAGACATAGCCAACAAATTTAACAATCATTTTATAAACTCATTCACCTCCATAATAAATCCCCCCCCCAGAAACAACACTAGCACCCCCACAAACTCTATACCTCTTCCAAACTCTCCTAACTCCTCCTGTCTAAAAGCAGTATCAACTAACTATGTAAAGTCATTACTCTCTAAACTTAAACCTTGCTCACCATCTGTTGACAAGCTACCCTCTTACTTCCTGCAGATTGCTCTGAACCTCTTGCCTATCCTGTATCCATCTTAATCAACTGATCCATTTCTGATATCCTATGTCCCCACTGTATGGAAGAATTTCTTTACTCTACCGATTCACAAAGGGGGAAACTCCTCAGACATATCCAACTTCAGACCGATTGCCATACTCTCTCCACTCTCAAAATCCTGGAGAAATGCATTCACAAGCAGGTACTGCAATACCTGCTAGGAAAACCTTCTCACACCCACACAGCATGGTTTTCATCCCAAGCATAGTACAACTACTGCACTCATATCATTCATCAACATAGTCTCCCTAGCTCATGATAACAATAAACCTCTAATGCCTATTCCTTCAGCTTTCTAAAGCCTTTGACACAGTCTCTCACCCACTCCTAGATAAACTCACTAACTTACATTTCTCTCCCCCCTACTATCTCCTGGTTCTCCAGCTATCTCTCAACCCGCCAGCAATCAGTTAAATGGCTCTCTGCACTATTTTCCCCTTTCACTGTACAAATGGGAGTCCTCAAGGGTCCACATTTGGACCACTACTCTTTAATATTTTCACCAACTTGCTCTACTCCTCTTGTCCCCAGTTATTTCTTGTGCAATATGCTGATAACTCAGCTGTTATAACCATTGCTGACAACCCAACTGACCTCCACTCAACTACCCAGGCATCCTTCCACACCACTGAGACTTGGCTTAGTGATAAACTAATACTTAATAAAAAAAAAAACTAAGCTCCTACTCTTACTCCCTAAAAACATCACCACACTCAAAAGTACATTTACCATCTTATCCTGCAGCAACACTATCATCTCAGCTGAATCTAGTACTAAATTGCTAGGTGTTAACAATAGATGATCAGCTTAAGTTTGATCTCCATGTTCCTAACTCGGTAAAAAGAACTCATCAGAAACTTGGACACCTTTTCCGTAGCAAGAAATACTTAACTAACACTGCCCGAATAACTCTCTCCCAGGCTTTATTACTCCCAACACTCCTGTACAGCTGCCACATATTCACAAACCTAAATTCTACACTTATTTCCAAGCTTGAAACTACCTATAATAAGATTGCCAGATTTGCAGCTAACCAAACCTACAAGTCACACCACTGCTTAGCACTGCAGTAACTAGACTGGCTAGAATTCCCTCAGCTTCTCCGACTATACCGACTATACCAACTACAAACCATCCACTCTTTCCTCTATCTACCCTCCTTCTGCCCCAGCCTCTCCACTATCATATCCAAATATTCCCCTGCTAGGATGCACTTCTTCTTTCGTCTTTTCCCAGTTAGGAGTCACCACAGCAGATCACCTGTCCGCTCATGATTGGTAGTGGAGTTTTACGGTGTTCAGTTGCCAGCTCGGCGCCCAACCTTCCACAGAAGGCACACACACACACATGCACGCACTCATGCCTAGGGCCAATTTAGAGTGTTCAATTCACCTACAGCATGTCTTTGGGATGTGGGAGGAAACCGGAGCACCCGGAGGAAACCCACACGACCACAGGGAGGACATACAGACTCCGCACAGAAGGTACCCCAGCCAAAGATCGAACCGAAGAACCTCTTGCTGTGAGGTGGCAATGCTAACTGCTGCACCACTGCAGCCACCCATTCCCCTGCTAGGATGCTACGCAGCTCAAATCAAGAATTATTAGACACCTACAAACCCAAAACCAAAATAGGCTGCCTTCTCTATAACTATAACCCAGCTACATCCTGGAATCAACTCCATTTGGAAATAAAATCCCTCCAGCAAAGCAAAAGTTTCAAATTAGCCACAAGGAAATACCTAAAAATAAAGTGGTCTTGCCACTGTAGCCAACCACCCTGAAACCACCATCCTTTCACCTACTGTACCACCTCACTCAATGTATCTCTAACACTATTCCCCTGCCTCTTCTACCTCTTCCCTTCCTCTATCTCCAGCCACTCTTAATTCTTACAGTCTCAAAACAACCTACATGTCTAGTCCGTCTCCTATACTCTACCTCCCCAACATCTCCTACTACCCATTCTTACTTTCCTTTCTTGTTTTCAAACTCCTATACAACTAGCTCCTACCCACTTTAAATAAGCATCTGCCAAACTATTAACTCATTTTGCTCTAAGCAGCTTAAATAATATTGTAACTAGTCACATTTTCTTCTGCTAATTGTTTAAAACCTTGTTTGTAACAACTCACATACTTGCCTGCCAATTATTAATGTTGTTTGTCTTTTCGGCTTTTCCCGGTTAGAGGTTGCCACAGCAGAACTCCGGTCCGCTAGTGATTGGCAGTAGATTTTTATGGTGCCGAGTTGCCAGCCCGACACCCAACCTTCAGCGATGGCACACCCATTTACGCATGTCTTTCGAAGGCCACTTGACCACGGGGAGGACATGCAGACTCCACACAGAAGGCACTCTCACATACTTGTCTTCCAATTATTAATACTCTGTATAATTGAATTGCCTGAGGAGCTTTGTTTTCTCTCTAGGTCTCTGCTTGGAAGATCCTATAGCTGATTGTTACTACTATGTTACTAAAATTTAATAAATTGTTTTCTAATACTGAGGAGCTTTTCTCCCCTGGTCTCTGCTGAAAATGAGCCAAAAGCTCAGCCAGACTAACCCGGTTAACAAATGTAAAATAAACAAATAAAATAAATAAAAACTGTTTTCCTCTAGAAAAGTGAGGAAAGTTGAGTGCTGTAGTAATTTGTAGCTTATTTAGTGCTTACAATGAGTTCTGAACAAGTGCTGAGCCCAAAGAAACAGATTTGAGTGCTAAAACTAAAAAAATGGCTAGTTCTAAGGGAAAATTTGAAGAGCAGACTTTATGGCGCCAGGAATAGTTTAACCCTAGCTAAGTGGCGATGCATAAACTGTATTTTTTTTTTTTTTAACATAACAGTAGCAAATGAGCAAACCGATTTAAACAAATTAACCAATAAAAAGCTAAAAACTGAGCCCCATTCCAGCAGTCTTTGATCAGACAAGTTATAACTGCACACTCCTGCCTCTAGGGTGCAGGGGAACCTTCTCCAAAAAAGATGGTCTGGATTAGTGCTCAAGTTATACAAACAAAGATAGATTCAGCAGGTCTGAATTTAGTCTATGCTACAGCAAACAAGGCGTATCAATTTCAGAAATAAACAGTTCAAATAAGCAGGCACAATAAGCCTTTAACCAGAAACTTCCAGCTCAGAAGGGCAGACTCTACCCTCTCCTCCCACAAGAGTGCAGACCACACCTTCTTAATGTAAAATAACTGGCCTAAAGCCCAAGTGCTTACAACAGAACTAATACACTCTTAGAATAACAGACCAAGTGATACTCTGTACAATGTACAGGTAATACGAGATGTGCATTAATGATGATGATAGAGTAATCATGAGGAGTGTGATATTAAAAAATAACAGTTTTTTGTGAATGCATTTAGCGTAGTTGGAAAAATAATTATCTATAACAAATCAGAAATACTACAATGCCTTGCCTATCTACAAGTGACCTGAAATGATAGAAAAGCCATTCCAATATTTCATACTTAAGTTTTTATGTTTAATATACTAGTCTGCACATCAGATTTTATTAGATTTTTTTAATACATTCCTTGATAAAATAAAAATAAACTTAACATATCAATTAGGAGACACGTTCATTATTGGGAAGAGTTAATATAGTTTAGATGATTATGCTGCCCTTGATCATATTATGACTACAAAATGTAACACCTCCTCAACATATGGCCTAATCAAATGAAATTTGTTATTAACAGATTTTTATGGGGAGGCAGTTACCCAGAGGATTCCACGGGCAGTGTCCATTTCCCCCTTCTCCCAAGGAGGTTTTATCCATGCTAGATACTGAAAGCTACAAAACTGTAGCCTTCATAAATACAAAAGAGCTATCCATATCTAGTTAAACCAATTTATAAAGTTATTACAAATGTTACTTTCAGACACAGATTATCTGGTTACTACTTTAAAGTTCAAGAATGTACTTTAAATATTACTTTTCATATATCAAGTCAATTTTACCTTTATTAATACATGTAAACATTCAATGGAAACATACAGCAACACCTTTTCTCTACACTTAGATGCATCATTCCACAGCTTCCCCAAATAATTTTGGCTGAACTCTGTGAGCGTAATACTCCTAGAGGGGAGCTTATTCTTACTTTGGCTCATAAAACACAGGAAGCCTTTTCAACTGCTAACAAGGGTAATGGAAGGCAAGACATTCTAGCTAAAAAGAAACATCTGTGGCATACAAATTGTCTCACAAGATGCATTTTAATTCTACTTATCCTGGTAAAATAAAATGACAGATTGCTTTAAAATCCAAGTGGAAGAGACCATTAAAGAACATTTATAATATTCATTACTCTATTAGGAATGCATCAGTTCGGTACAAGTTTTTATACAGGATTCGTTGCTCTACCAAGTGATATTCTGTTTGATGCTTAAGTTATGATGTTGCTTTAATGCATGTTGATGGAACTGCCCTCAGATTTTTTTTGTTTTTGTAAGGATACATTTAAAATGGATAAACGCAACTACACAAAGGCATTTCAAATTTACCCCTACTGTATCAACTTTACCCATAGTGCAGTGTTTGACAGAATTAGAAATATTCCCTCAGGCTGCATGGACACAAACTGTTTAGCTTTAGTGGTGAAGTGTTTCATACCAGAGAACTGGGAAGTTAATTCACTGCCTGAGTTATCCATGTTTAAATGATGGAATCAACAGTGAACCTATAGTTATTGATAATGGGACTTTTATTATACAATTATATCTGAATCAACAGTGTACCTATATTTACTGATAATGGGACTTTTATTATACAATTATATCTGAATCAACAGTGAACCCATATTTACTGCTAATGGGACTTTTATTATACAATTATATCTGAATCAACAGTGAACCCATATTTACTGCTAATGGGACTTTTATTATACAATTATATCTGAATCAACAGTGAACCCATATTTACTGCTAATGGGACTTTTATTACACAATTATATCTGAATCAACAGTGAACCTATATTTATTACTAATGGGACTTTTATTATACAATTATATCCGTTACCCTTCTAGTTTTAGACACCCTTTTTTCATTTTCCTTTGGAAATGTGCATTATAATAAAATTTTAATGGAAAAAATCCACTGCATAAAGGAAACCCCTCAATGAAGCTTCGTCAATACCAAACTACTGCAGTCCTTTAACCATTTCAAAAATTATTAAAACATGCACACAGCTTCAATTACTAAAACACCTTACTACAGCAATACTTCTCAGACTGTCAGCATGGCTTTTGCCCTGATCATGATATTAAAAACAGCATCTCTTAACTTCTTGTATCAAGTTAAAGTACAACTTAAATGACAACAGCTTAACACATGCCGTTGTTACAGACTTAACAAAAGCGCACAACATGTACAGTCATAACCTCCTTATATCTACATTTACCTGACCTTAAACTAGCACAAAGGCTACTTCACTGACTATATTCAGTTTACATACCCAAATTTCACTCTTCTGGCCTGTACAACAAGGTGTGCCCAAAGCTTCTGTCCTTGGCTACTACTCAGTATCACATCTGTCATAACTCTAATGGTCATCCAGCTAAATGCATACAATATGCAGACAACATCCCTTTATGTTCAATAGCACTACAATAATAAAAATGCATTCCTTAATGCATTCACCTAAGTTCAAAACTGGATTAGCAACTTTTCTATCCTAGTTAACAAACCCCAATCCCCATTGATGCAGTTCTACAAACTAAGATAATAATCATACCAAACTGAAAATAGTCTCCATCTTCACACTGCTTGGTGCTCATCTTCACCTCAACTCACATTTGTCCACCATAGTAACACAGCTATATGCAAATTCAGTGCTAAATCTGTCTTCCCTTATTGTATCAAAAACTTCCTAACACCAAAATCTAGACTCAGTACTGTTATCAATATTCTACTGTTCATTAATCTACTAACCTAAACTCCTACCTTTTGGTAAACTTAAGGGGGTTCACCATGGAGCTCCTCTTTTGTATCTAACCAGTCCCTTACAACATACCACTGCTTGGTTCTAGTGACTAACAACTGGTTTGAATTTGGAAAAGAAAACCTTTACACAGCCCTCAGAGTATCCCATTCCACCCTGCACAAATCTGACAAATGTCCATCTTCTCCCTTCCTCAGAACTTGAAACCTCTCTGCACCCCAGCACTGTTAGAACCACCACGGTCACTCACATTTCATCACCACTTCAAGGCATGGAACAACATCCTGCTTCATCACAAGATAAATATAAGTTCCTTTATAAACTTCTTAAGGAAGCATCTTACACACTGAGGCATTTTAATTGTAAGTGCTCCCCACCATCCAAAGTGTAGCCCACTCAAATGTAGCTCATACACTCTCTATTCATGGTAATCCTAATCTTATTCTAGGTGCATTTCAGCTTAGAACAGTCTAGGACACTATAGCAAATCAGTACTGATACAGTCACTGCACACCTCCAAACACCACTGTCAATACTGGGAAATGTACCATTTTCCAAGCAAGATCTCTCTA
The DNA here is from genome assembly GCF_019279795.1 of Protopterus annectens. NCBI lineage: Eukaryota > Metazoa > Chordata > Ceratodontiformes > Protopteridae > Protopterus > Protopterus annectens. The sequence goes on along the minus strand of NC_056741.1, from coordinate 1,445,208,415 downwards.
ATCTGCATGCCTAACAACAAAGCTACTTGTTTTTTCTCACTGATGATTAAATATTGATTGAAAAATGCGGTGTATTGTTGCATCATTAAAGAATGACAAAAAAATCCAGTGTAGAACTGAATCACCGATTTCCATCTATTTTTGGATTTTTTTTGTGTGTGTTTTTGTACTAATCTACTGGAGCTGATCTCTTTAAACCTCCATTGAGAATGGGGGGCTCTGACTGGCCAACAAACTCAATAAATAAAAAAAAAAAATCAATAATGCATCTTTATCTCACATGTCACATTATTCCACTTTCTAAACCAAAGAGTAAAAACAGAAATAAAAAGTATGCTTACTGTTAGCAAACCAACAGGTTCCTGTTGTCTGATCTCCATGTTGCTGTGACTAATGCCCTTAATGGACACAGCATCATTTTCAACAGATTTAACATTTTCTTCCATTATTTTCAGGCTGTCCTCTCCTTTAATCTTGTCCTCCAAGTTGCCATCAGAGTCTGTCACAAGGTAGGTAACGATCTCTTGTTTAATGCACTCGAGATTTCCTTCCATCCGTTTCAGAGTATTTGCTTCGGCATTCTTCAGCTGCTGGATGAGTTGTTGTTCCTTGTCTAGGAGAAACTGGTGCAGTTCTGCAAATTGTTGTTTAATGTATTTCTCCAAACTAAAAACATCTTCCTAGGAAACATAAGAATAAAGCAAAATAAGTAAAACAAATAGCTCTGCACTGCTGCTTAACTTGTATGCATGCATTTCCCTTAAATAAATAAAATGAACAAATGGCAGCCCGTCCATTACATGGGAAAGGCATCCATCTGCAACACTGATGATCTGGGGATGCACTATTCTCATACCTTTCTCTTGGAAGAAGTCTGGACAAAGACAGAAATAATGATAGGACAAAGACCCAAAATCAGTTTCAGATTTTAAATATTGCTCTTATAAAACAAAGATTTGCATTAGCATGCGCTGTCTGTAGGATTTGAAATCGAAGCTTCAAATCTCTGTCATTTAGTGTCTTTACTCCTCAATAACTTGTCATAAAACTGCAAATTTGATGGGAAGCAGACCAAAAATATGAGGATAAATTTTGGACCTTCTGTGAAATTCTGAACAGTTGAGAGGTATTCTAACCTCAGAATGAGGATCAACTAGCTAAAATGTTCTCCTTTCTGAATGAAAGGTAGTGGGAACATATCCGGAACAAAGATGACGCCCCCAAATATATAACAAGAGTCACTTTAGACTGTTGGATGCATATTTAGGTATGTGAAGTTTGAAAGAGAGGAACGCATTGTCAAGAAAAGAGAAGACAGGTCCTTAATGGGCTACTATTTAAAGGACAACTACAGGAAAAAAAAGGATATATTTAACTGTTCCTTATAATTGGTTTTTTGCAAACCTGTATGTACCAAATAGAAGTAGTCACTACAAATTTGTAACCCTAAATGCCCTCCTGGAGGCAGACATCCCAATGACAGTTTGTTTTCTTGTAAAGAAAAATCTACCCATTAATACACCACAAGTCCACTGTTTCTGACATTACAGTGCCCATAGCTGTACTGTTGCATGGCAGTTCCATTCCCATAGAATGGAACAGAGAACAGCAGCTAATTCTGAGTGACCCAAGTAAATCTATCATTTACTGTCACACAGTGCCTCTTACAAATGTGTTTCCTGCTTATGCGTCACACATTGTGTGAAAAACAAAGCTCCAGAAATATCAGCTCATAGCAGAGATAACAGACTTTTAATAGACATTCAACTCTGACCTGCTTCAGTTCCTTCTCAAGCTACTCCTCCCATATTCCAACACTCAGCTAGCAAGAGTATCAGTTTTCCCACCATGCAAGGTTCTTTGCATGACAATATACATCAAAGAGATTTGCTTGCAGTCTGCCTGGTGTACCAGTAAAAGTGTTCCTTCATCTCTCTCCTATCATCTGAAGAGCACTTTCACAGTAAATCATATTATAAAAATGCTTTTAGCAATCCTTAATATAAAGGTGTCCAAGTATTCCTCTAAACATACCTATAACATACACAGATTACAATTCATCTCGGACACTGACCGATTTAGCTACGTCTGCAAATTAATACTCTAAACATAAAGAACATTCATATTTGTGTTACATAGAATTGCAATCTTCTGCCTTGCTATCCCTTAGGCATGCCACTGATGTGTCCTTACATCTGTAGGTAATACTGCTTTTGTGTGCACATATTCATTAGTGTTATGCTGTTTTGGATGAAACTTAATGTATTCTTTCCTTCATGCTGTGCAGTGCCTACTCACACTGTTCCCGTGTGCATACTGTTCAAACTCACTCTCAGTATTGTTTTGCATTGCAGGCTGCCACAACAAGCTCTTCTATTCACTGATATCCAAAATTTTACGCATTTCCTCAAGAAGCTAGGTAAATCAGACTACCTCTAACAATATGTTTTATACCACAGTCATTTTTTTGTGCAACTGTGACTGTTGCATTTCAATTACCATACAAATTTAATTCTTACATCAGGGATCAAGCATGAAAGGCCATTTTGCAGAGGAATATCAACAAAGCCAATGTGATATCAATACTTAGTAGAATTATTCACAAACATCAACTCATACATACCACAGGGATGGACTATGGCTTCATAAAAAGAAAACGGTGCAAAGGGAAAAGTTTGGGTTTTAAATAGCTGAGCTGTAACTTCAAAGCACAGGCAAGCCAGCAAATGTACAAACAGTCCATGGCAAAAAACACTGCCTATAGGAGAAAGATTAAAAGAAATTCTCTTTAGTCAGAAGACGGAGCAATTATGTAGATAAGACACCTTTCAGACATCACAACTCTTCAGTGTAACTTCAATTGATTGTTCAGCAACAGAAGATGAAGGAGGAGTGATGCATATGCATGGGAACCCTAAGTCACAGACAGTGGCTTAGCATATTCACAGGAATCTTGACAAGAGTATCAGATGAGGTATAAGAAGTACCACAGAGGAAACTAGTTTTTAAACTGAAGATACGCATTAATATCCACATGATGCTTGTGTCAACAGTTACATCTAAGCATGGGCAGGTCACCAGAAAAAAGCTCAAAACAAATATACATCCATATTTGTGCAATCTTTATTCCACTCTACCATCTGACTGTCAATTACTGGTTTCCTTACATGCATACCATACAGACTGCTTATGCAGGTCACATCAAAAAAGGTACATTATCAAATGGAAGGCAGGAAGGGTGTATATCACGTTATCAAATTTTTAAAAGTTCAAACATCATATGGTCGAAGCCATATGATCGAACTTTTAAAAGCTTGAAAAGCTAAAAAAAAAAAAAATTAACAGAAAAAACCTACCTGACAATTTTAAGCGGAGGGGGTTATCTCCCCTGCACCCCACCCCACCCCGCTCTTTAAATATACCAACTACGAGATTGCACTACAGTGCAATAAAAGGGAAATCTTCCCATTCCTCACGTTACAGAGATTTCCACTGAAACGTTCAACTTTTAAAAGTTCGATCATATAGTGTCGACCATATGACGGTCAAACTTTTAACAGTTCGATAACGTAATATACACCCGGCAGGAAATATGGAGGACACTGACTCTTGTTCACAGCATATTGTGGCATTTATATACAACTGTGAAATACACTAAAGTACAGTCATCAAAATACCTTGCTCCGTGCATCAGACCACATAGCACCATCATTCTGGCTTCCAGGTACAGTTTAAAACACATTGTGATCTACCAAGTATGCACGCTTAATGAAGAATACACAGACATACGTACATACATACATGACTTATCTAGAACATGTTAGAAGAAGTAAAGCCACTGCTGTGTATTCGGGCATACTGATTACCTGTAATGCATATCTAACAACGTATGAAGCACTACTGGGAACACCTTTCTTCTACAATACCACTGTAGGACCATTACTTCATGTGTAACAACCTTACAACAGGATCACTACTGAAAATTGGCCAAGTACTATTGTGGATAAATGATTTGACCCCTAGGTTATGTGTCTAGTATTCACTGCACATTTTTAACATATTCTCCACTCAGTATATATATCTTGGTATATATTTTCAAGAAATTTCTTTTATGCTATTACCATGCTTTTGTTTATTTGTGGAAAGACATACAAGAACATGTTAAATAGAAATCCTACTGGTTATTCCTATTACTTCTCATCTACCACCAAAAACACAGATTATGGCAAGGTTTGACTGCACTCCACAAAGTGTGTTACGTGCCCTATAATGGCTGTGTGGCTGCCATAAAGTTCAGCAACCATAGGTCAATAAGCTACTGGCCGGCCGGTATGTGGTTGCCCAGCCCGGGTTGCCTTGGATAGCTCAGTTGAGCAAAAGCTGGATGTAAAACCAATAAACCTGTCAAACATGAACTGAGAATTGCTACACAATGTAGGTTCACTGACAGGATGCAGCTTGGAAGTGGATTACATGATGGTAAGGAGGAATATGGACATCTTATGTATGCAGGAGACAAGATGGAAGGGCACTGCAGACAAGCCACTTGGCTAGGGGATCCAGACTCCACTACTGAGGTGGCGGACAGGCTAGAAATGGTGCAGGAATTGTGGTGAGAGAGAGGCTTCAGAAGGCAGTGAGGGATATCATCAGAATTAATGCCAAACTCATGGGAATCCGACTCCAGTGTAATGAGAGGGTGGTATTCATAACCTCAGCCTACGCCCCACAGCAGGGTTGTAAAATGAGGAAAAGAGTGCATTCAGACACCAGCTGTAGAACCTAATATATAAAACAGGACAACATGAACTGGTGTTGATAATGTGTGACTTGAATGCACATATCAGGACAGACAGAACAGGATATGAGGACTGCCTGGGTCCTCATGGGTGGGGCAACAGGAATAAAGAAGGAGAAGTCATTCTAGACTTCTGTCTGGCAAATGGCTTGATAGTAGCCAAGACATGGTTCAGATTCACACGTAAGAGTGGCCAATATGCAACTTGGGTAGGACTTCCCTGATAAGGAAAGGGCACTAGGGTATAATAAATGACTGCAAAGTCATACACAGCAAAAGAGCCAGCCCACAGCATAAACTACTGGTTGCCACAATCAGCTGCAAGCAGTGGTCAGAGAGGGCTTTAAGGTCAACAGAGACCAGAATGCAGACCTGGAAGTTGACAGGAGAGAAGGTACAACAGTGCAAGGAATTACTCTGGGCTCCAGCACCCCGAGAAGAGGAGTAAAGAGGTGCAGTTGAAGAATAGCAGCACCTCAAGACAGCATAAGTGAGGACTACAGAACTGATATGCGGCTGAGCCAGGTATGTTAATAAGGTACATAAGGAAAGTGGGTGGTGGAATGCAGCAGTCAAGGAACTCCACAAAAGAAAAATAAGAGTGCAGGAAGAAGTGGGAGATAGAAAAGACCAACCAGCCTAAGAAGGAATACTGTTTGCCTAACAACGAAGCTAAGAAAGGTGCTGCAATAGCAAGGAAAAGCACATTAGAGGCACTCTACCAGCTTCTGCAAAGAAACTCAGCATGTGTCACAAAGAAACTGCATCAGGTTGCAAGGCCAAGAAAGAAAGATAAAGAAGACAGTTAAACACCCTTCATAAGGAACGCCATCAACAACATGTTCACCAGTCCACAGGACATCAAAAGCAGATGGAAGGAGTACTTCTATCAGCTTAGGAATGACAGAAGCTTTACTGCCCCAAAAGCAGGCTATGATAAATAATGACCAGGATACCACCCTGGAAGAAGTACGAATATCACTAAGGAAAATGAAGTCAGGAAAGCAGCAGGCTCAGATGAGGTTACAGCAGATATGATAACGATGCTGGATGATATAGGAGAAATAGCTCCTGAGGGTACTCATAGCAGTGTGGAGAGAAAGACTTATCCCAGGTGACTGGAATATAAGCATGTGTGCCAGTGTACAAAAACAAACAGGACATCCACAACTGTGAGCAGTACAGACGCATCAAACTCTTGCCACACTGCATGAAAGTTATGGAGAGGGTAACTGATAAACAGATACGCAGGGTAGTAGAATGTAAGGTGGGAGATGAGGACTTCATAATCAGATCAGGATGCAGTACAACTGACCCAATGTTTACAGTGAAAAAGCTGAGAAGAAGCTAGAGATGAAGAAAGAGTCCAAATGCTCATTCTTATACTTGGAGAAAGCAGATGACAAGGTCCCAAGAGAGCTGAGCTGGGCAATACTGCAGTGGTTCGAAGTCCCAGAAACATTGGTAGAACTGGTGTGAGCTGAGCACAAGGACAAAATAGGTACAAAGAGTGTTCGGTCTCACAGCTGGGTCAACTGATGCACCCATAATTGGATCTGGTTTTCTGTCTAAAGCAGAATCGCTTATAGAACAGTGCAAATTGCCACTCACTAAATGTGCAATTTTGCCAATGAGAAAGAAACCACAATGCCCACTTTAAAGGGTGTTAGTGAATGAAGTGATGCAGGTGGAGGGGTGCAGTTCCCTGGTTACAAACCATATTACCCACAACTTACCTTACTCATGTTTTTTTCATTTACTATATCTACAGTTCTGATGTGACTGGCGTCTGTTTGAGGGCAATTCCTGATATGCTGTACCTCTACCATTCCACAATGCTGATGCACCAGCTGGTAAAACAAAAAAAAAATACACCATTTCTGAATCAGCTTGTGCAAACATTATTGAGACTTACAAACTGCATTTACCTCTTACCTGCAAATCCAAGTAGCTGACATCAGAGAGATTTGTCATGAGAATTTTTCTCTTGCATACCATAGGAACTGCAGCCCTTGAATGCAGCTAAGATGCTGAGTGACTGAGGCATTAGCTGGAAAGCAATGCTGTGCACAGGCAGAGGAAGTGGTAAACATTTGCCTCATTATTCACAAGTGCAGTACTCCCTCTGTACTAAGTCTTACCACGTAAAAGTAATGTTTTTTTTTTTAATTTGTAACTGAACACTGCTTTCTTTATAAAGTCAAGGACCAATGAGTCTAAACCTAAAAAAAGCTGCACAGAAAGTAAGTGTGTGTGTGTGTGTGTGTGTGTGTGTGTGTGTGTGTGTGTATAAATATATATATATATATATATATTATATACACACACACATCTGGGTCCTATCTGTAAATGGGCTGTTCAAACAGGGCATTCATGCACGCACACACACGCATATATGTGTGTGTGTGTATAATTATGGGTCTACTTTGTTTAGTTGAATCTCATTTCAGTGAATCTCATTTCACTGAATTGCAGTTAGTATATATGGCACTGTATAGGGTACTGTAGCGCAAGTAAAAGGTATATGCCCTTTTCCCCACTGTAGTGCAATCCTGGAGTTAGTATATATAGTTGGGGTGTGTAGGGAGCACAGCCCCCACATTGGGGGGTGTGGGGTGCATAGCCCCCACTTACTTTGAGTACATATTGTCTTCTGAAGAGAATTAATCATTGGTGCTGTAACTATGCATGTCTATTGTTTAAAATGCATTGTTTTGAAGTTTTTGGTAAAATACAATATAAAACAAACAAGGAGGGGGCTAGGCCCCCCATCCCCCCAACTATATATACATTAGTGTTTGTATTACTGTGCTTTAAAAATACAATTAGTGACATCAAGTAGAAAAAAAAGAGATCTTGGAAAGTGTTGTAATGATAATACTTATAACCAAGGACAGCAGAGAACTGCTGAGTGCATACCTGTATATTTCAACTAAAATGCTACTATGACTGCCAGAACAACAGCTCCATGAGCTGCAGATACAGCTAAAACAATCCATCAGAAAAATAAACGCCACCAGCAAGTGGAACAAAAAAGATCGTTCCCCTAGTTAAGCAGCATCCTAATTTTTATTGCAGGTTTAAAGGTTCTGCATACTTAATTGAAGTGGCATTTCTGGGTCATAAGAAATGGAGGAGGGTAATTCTTGGTGGGCGGTCCTTCAACCACAACATTAAAACTAAGGAAAAAAGATAAAGGACATTATTACGGAGTCATTCCAGCAGTCATATACTGTAAGCAGCACCCCAAGAGTGTTTTAAGGATGAAGATGGCTTATATTACCAGAGCTGCAGGCATACAATTATGCAGGCATGGGGAGCTGAAAAAACAGTCAAAGTTACCATGTCCTACAGCTTTGGCAATATTCTATGCTGATACATTGAAAAGACAGGGGAGAAACTCACATCAGAAATGAGGAACCCTGTGTGGAAGCTCGTAGTGGTCCTTCAAGGTTCTCTCATAAAACAGCTTTAGAGCCAGTAACGTCTACAATGAAACAATCTCCAAGGACACTTATGACAAGCAACAGCCCTTCATCATAGAAGAAGCAAGACGCCAGATCCAAAACACCAAGTAAGACTACTCCATCTAGCAAGGCCAGTGACTTTGGTAGAAGAGAGGCCAGCAAAAATTGCAATGCTTGGGATATGACCCAAGTCAAGGTGGAAATGAAAAGCTAGCTATATCTGCAAGACAGGGAACAGGAACCACAAAGGAATAAATGCTCCTGTGATGCAAATAACAAAATAAAACAACAGCAAATTCCAGTTCATACACAGGAACAAAAACGGCAGAAGAACCAAAGTCAAAGCAATAGTGCAAATGCTCCAAAGTCCAAATAAGCAGATGTTCCAAAATTCCAAAGGAATAGAACTTGAACACATAAACGAGCGAATAAAATTATAAGCAGAATTAAAACACATCCGAGCAGAAACATTATATATGTTGTACCATCATTTTCAATTTAGGTTTAGGTAATCTTCTTTTTCGAAGAATGAGTCGTAAGCATACTTTATCATTCAACCCTGGTGGTCTATCCGCTCTACATTATTTTCTGTACCAATTCTAATTTGATACTGACAATATTTTTAGACAACCAATCTCTGGACATGAATTCTGTTTTAACACTCAGACCAATTGCCTGAGTGTTAATGTTGTCTATTTGTGCTGGGTGCATGACAGGCACAGCATTTTATATTGGAAAAACCAATAGACAACTACGAGAACGTATCAGAGAACATATTTATCATATCAGATTTGGTACAGAAAATAATGCGTTAGCCAAACATTGTAAGCAATTAGGTGCATCACATCATTTTAAATTTTTTGTCATGCAGATTATTGTACCAAGTACCAGAGGGGGCGATATAGATAGTTATACCGAAGAATGTGAGCTACGATGGATCATCCGCTGTAGAGCGGATAGACCACCAGGGTTGAATGATAAAGTATGCTTGCGACCCATTCTTCGAAAAAGAAGACTACCTAAACCTAAATTGAAAATGATGGTACAACATATATAACGTTTCTGCTTGGATGTGTTTTAATTCTGCTTACAATTTTAGATGTTTTATGTGTTTTTTATATATGTTAATGGCATTGTTATTGTATTATTATGAATGAAGTTATAGAAGGATGTATTTGCTTTTATTTTAATTAACTGAAATCTTCGAAGCATGTGACTGTGAATATCCTATCACATGAACTTACTTGTTATTTAAATGATTCAATTTTGTCTATGGTTTTATAGTTTGATGAAGCCTTAGGGTAAAAGCGCTTACTTCTGCAATAAATGTATTCATTTTTATTCGCTCGTTTTTGTGTTCAAGTTCTATTCCTTTGGAATTTTGGAACATCTGCTTATTTGGACTTTGGAGCATTTACACTATTGCTTTGACTTTGGTTCTCCTGCCGTTTTTGTTCCTGTGTATGAACTGGAATTTGCTGTTGTTTTATATCTGCAAGACAGCAGCCTCTTGTAGTACATACTAGGTTTGGAAAGGACTACACGGGGTTGGTAAATCCAAAGCTCACCTGTACAATGTAAAAATCTGCATATACACTACTGAAATAATTGTGCTGCCATTCAAATCAATATCTTGCAAGGGTTACTACTCCAAAAATGTTTACAAATTCTGTTCTGCGCCAGTATGTCATCAGTGTTCAAAGTCTTGAAGCTGTCATGTGACAGAATGACAGCATCTGGGAAGCAGAATGTTTCTTGTAAGACTAGACTGTTAAGAGAAATATATTGGAGATGCAGCTGGACTCATGTCTGTCTATACAGTTAAGAAACAGATCAGCAATGTACAACAATTTAAATGCATCTATAATGATGAAGGCCACACCTGTCATACAAGATGGGGCAAGTGAGTCAAGGGGAATAAGGCATGTATAATACAGAGTAACTAGTGTATTTATTACTAAATTTTGTAGTGTAACAAGTTGTATCACTTTATTGCCAATATTTGTAGTGATTCTTGTAAATATTGTAACTACCTTGTTGTAGCCACCTCTGTACTGTAATTACCTTGTTGCATTTGTGCATTGGAGCTTTTCTCCCAGGGCCTCCACTGAAAATGGGCTCTGCTCAGCCCAGTGGACTTTCCTGGTAAACAAATGTCAATAGATAAATAAATAAGTAGTGTAGGTCCATGTGGATGGATAATAGCTCTGGGATAAGAAAATGATTCATACAAATAAGGGATATTGAACAACAGGTCCGTAACAATACAGTGTTCATTTGGAATGAAAAACAGAGTAGAAACAAAATGTTTCTTGTGTTTGTAAAACTGAGGAGCAAACAGATGATACAGAACTCCTTGTATAGGTAAGTATATGGGTCAGGTGTGTCTGTGTGTATATGCAAATACTGGAGATGGTGAAAGTATAGCTGTGTAATTTGGACTTGCCTACAACTGTAGATATTCAAAAATTTCACTCCTGCAGTAGCCTATGGAATGTATCCTGCCAAGGATACAAGAACTAGCAGTCTTCTAAAAGCTTTCATTCCCCCACCCACACTGTCACTTTGGCTGAGGCTAATTCCTATTTGGAGAGCTATATAAACAGCCAGAGTAACTAAAAATCTTCAGGATTTTCTTGACCCCCAAAGAAAAATGGGGAACTATTACTTAGCAACCATTAAAAGATGGACATTATAAAAATACACACACACACACACACACACACACACACACACACACACACACACACACACACACACACACACACACACAAATACCCTGCAACAAAAATGCACAAGAAGGGTTTGTTGTGTGGGTGCAGCTACTGCAGCAGTGAAGAATTCAAATATCGACTGTTACAGATAAGAGCAACTTACACAAACGTATTATGTCCATTACCAAGACTCCTGCAGCAACCTATGGGTAGACTAGATAGCTTATACAACCAGGAGGATGAAAGGATAAAGGGAAAGGATTCCCTGGAGAATGGTCCTAGCAAATCCAGCTTTGGATCTGGAAAAGGAATTCAGTTTGTAATAATTTGTAAAAGTATGGATGAAGGACCAAGTTGCTGCCCCTAGAAGAGTCCATCCCATTCCAGTATGCCATCACAGAAGCTTGGGTTCTAGTACAGTGAACCTTAATTAATCTTGCTTGCTCAAAGCTGCAGTGAGTTAGGCCTTCTGTCCTTGCTCTTCTGTTTTCCAAAAACCTGCTGTGAGACTACAAAAGAGAAGTGCTTCTTTTCAGCTGTTTTCTACACTTCTGATGAATAAAACAATATTTCATGCATATCTGTTTAAACTGTGCAACTGCTTTTTAGGCTTAGTGAATTCAATCCTTACCTCTGTTCTGATGTTGTACCCACACCTAGCCAAAGGTTGTTGTGGTCTTAAGGCTTGGTGGCTTTTTAGTTGCCTGCCTCTACTATAAATCTGACACCGGACACTCCTCAAAGTCCCATTGCATCAGCTCATTCTACTGAGTACAGTAAGATCACTTGAGATGGCCAACCCATTGCATCAACTCATTCTACTGAGAACAATGAGATCAGTTGTGAAGGACCACCCCTTTAGTTTCTTAACCTTGAATTATCTTCCGTCTTCTCACGTTCTAGTTAAAAATATATATATTATCATGCCTCTTCCTACTTCATTTTGCTGCTTGCTGCTTGTACTTAGGTGTTCAACTACATTTAGTTTGCCACATTTGTTACTACTTGTCGGTAGCCTGATTAAATTGATGACAGTATTCTACTGAATTGCTACTTTACTTCAACTGTTTTTTTACTGCTGCAGTTGTGAGCTAATTTAATCACATTTGCACTGTTTTAAAGCAATTTAATGTTTAACTGCATTTCATTACTTTTTAACTATATTTTTATACAGTGAGTTCTGTTTTTGTCTGCAAGTGGCTAATCTGTGTTTTTGGTGAGTTTTACTGTGTTCTTAAACTTTAAATTGAGTAGCATACTCAGACATGCGTGAGTAAATGGGTGTGCCTTCGTTGAAGGTTGGGCGTCGAGCTGGCACCTCTGTGTTTCGTAAAATCTACTGCCAATCATTAGCGGACTTGAGTTCCGCTGTGACGACGCCTTACCAGGGAAAAAGCCAAAAGACAAACAACAACTCTGGATACAGCTTTGCTGCATCCAGAGCGGTTTGTTTTTGCCTTCTGTGTTTCTGGCAGCCATCTTGTGTTGGTAGGGGCCTATCGCCTCTGCTAGTGTAAGTAGCAGGGCTGCCTGTACATTGTCTATCACAGGTTGATTGGTAAAGAAAGTGGGGACTAGCAGGATTGGCTAGATTTCTGTGTTACAAGAATCTTTTATTCTTTTATTTTTTGTAGTATTTAAATCCTGTGTTTGCACTGGTTTGGGCTTGTTTGCACATCACGCACTGCAACTGCACTATTTTTAACCCTTTGTATGGTATTCCAGCTACACATTTTCCATTAGTAGCACTTGTCTAATCATCTAGTAGTAGTATTCCTCTTAGACCTTCCACCATTTACCCTCTTAGCTCTCTCTGGCCTCTCTCCCTCAGATACTGACAAATATGGATGGACAATTTCCTACAGTTTCCCCTGTCAGTCTCGGTGAGATGGGCATACTGAGACACTGTAGTAACTGCCTCATGTACATGGACAACTCAATACTACTGCCACGTAGGAACACAACTTGTGAAAGATGCAATTACATTAAGAACCTAGAGTCTATGCTCTCTCCCTCACAAGCTAGTATATCTGGCACCAAGAAGGCTGTCAACACAAAACACCACACCTCAACCACCACCCACACCTACATAACATGCACCCACATATGCAAAGGTTGTCAACAAAATCATACCCAAACAAAAGAGACCTCTGAGGCAAAAACACACACAAACTCCACTGCCCACCACACCACACACAGTCCACACACCTGTGTCTCACAGCCACTAAGACCCAATCACAAACCCAACATATTAGTCATAGGAGACTCTGTTGTAAAACACACAGCTGTGCCCCTCACCGGGCTGGATAAGGAGAAAGTCACGGTTAGTTGTTTGTCAGGTGCCAGAATCTGCCATATCACCCATGCACTCAAGTCTGTCAACAACAAGTACTGTTATGACTCTGTCATAGTCCATGTTAGCATGAATGACTTGAGATGTATCTCCCTGTACTACATGAACAGACATATGATCAATCTCACTGCATATGTGACCTAGGCAAATATGTTCCTAGCCTTAAGCTGCATTCTACCATCACCCAGAAAGATTCTTCAATACAAACGGAAAATGATTGACTTTAAAAATTGGCTTAGTTTCTGGTGTCATTCCAAGGGGATCCAGTACATGACAGTCTGGGAAGACATGATCGACAGACCACGATGCTTTGCCAGAGATGGCCTGCATCTGTCTCCCTTGGCCTTCAGGCTTCTGGAAAGAGCTCTTGCCTCCCCCATAGTGCCTTTTTTAGGCAATGCCATGAGGTCAAAACTACCAAAATGAAAATTTCCTCAAAATGCAAATTAAAAGGTCATGCTGCTAAACATTGGGAGTCTAAACATGAAACTATACTCATTGCAAGCATTCTTAACCCTGGAAAATACTGACATTTGTGCAGCCATAGAAACCTGGTTCAAAGCTATGAAGTGCCCTCCAGCCATACCAGGTTACTCATCCTATCATACATTCCATTCAGACCCCAAACCATGGGCAGCAAAGCAAAAGGAGGTGGAGTTGCAATATATATATATATATATATATATATATATATATATATATATATACATAAAATACATACACACCTCCAGGCTAGTCAAACAGTATGATGTACAGGAGACGCTCCAGATGCCGTTAACCATTGACAAGACCCCTATTCAAATCATGGCACAGTGGCAGCATTGTCACATCACAGTCAGAGGTTCTCAGTTCAATTTTTAGTTGGGGTGCCTTCTGTACAGATAATGCATGCCCTCCCCGCATTCGTGTGGGTTTCCTCTTTGTGGTCTGGTTTCCTTCCACATTTCAAAGACATGCATTTGGAGCTTTTCTCCTCGGGCCTCCTTTGAAAACTGGCTTTGTTCCAAATCGGACTTTCCCGGTAAACAAATGTTAAATAAAATAAAAAATCATAGCTAGCTACAGACTCTCCCAACTTACTCAAGATACCCACTCTACCTTCGAATCTATCAAGATTTAACTCCTGGGTGACTAAACATCCAACCACAGATTGAAGAACTACTCATGCCAAAACACAAATGCCCAGTGATTCCTTGATTTTGTCAATGCAAATGCCTTGAACCAGCTGGTACACACCCCCACAAGAGGTGATAACATCTTGGACTTGGTATTAACCAACATGGGTAACCATTGAAAGTATCCCTACAGTGTCATCCTCACTTTTGAAGTCACCATCTCCCCCTGACCCCCCCCACCCCGCTAGGGTCAAACAAAAAAACTTCTCCAAAGCTGATTACAACCTCCTGAGGAAAGGTATAAACAGCTTTACAGCCCCCCCCCCACCATAAGAACTGGCACATGTCCAAAACTACACCAAAGTATTATACAAGCATTTATATAGCTGCATGGAATCTGGAATACCAGACAGGACAAAATCTTCCTCCTCAAGGAAGAGTAAACATGTCTGGTGGACATCTGCAATAAATAAAGTCTATAATAAAAGGAAAAAAATGCTGTCCAGGACCAAGAAGGTGCAGGTGCCTAATTGGAAGCAATCTCTACCTAGTCTGAACAAGCAAATTAAGAGCACTAGTGAAATCCAACAAAGCAAACTTTGAGCTCAAACTGGCCACAGACAATCATAAATCCTTCTTCAGATATGTCCGCAATCTCAAAGAAGCACTCAGATCTGCTCAGGTTTGGTGGTCAAGCGCACCACATACACAAATGCCAAAGGTATAGCCAACCTGCTTGCAGACAGGTTCAGTGAAAACTTCACCCCTCTGTCCCCCCCCCCATCAGTAAATCAGGACATCCCCAGCACCTGACCCCTTCTCCTTATCCCTAGGGAGCCAGTCATCACTGCCTTCTCAAAGGAAAAAAATACAGCCTCCATGGTACCCAGTAATATCCCAGGCTGCATCCTACATGAACTCAGGAAAGGCATCCTATTCAACCAAAGCCTGAGTACCGGTTTCATCCCAGCCGAGTGGAGAACAGCCACGGTCATCCCTCTGCACAAAGGTAGAGCGTCCACTAATCCAGAAAATTATAGAACCATCAGCCTAACTAGCTTGATATGCAAGGCCATGAAACAGATTGTCATGGACCTCATTAACAAGGACATTGGCAACCTCCAAGCATTCAATCCCACACAGTTTGGTTTTGTCAAGGGGAGGTCATGCCTGTTAAATTTGCTCGATTTCATTGAGACAGTCACCAAAGCCATCAACAAGGGGAAGACGGTGCACACCAACTACTTTGACCTGGCCAAGGCCTTTGATACTGTTCCTCACTCGGGTATAATAGATAAAATCTCTCAACTAGACATCAATCCATATGTTACCAGATGGGTAGCAAACTGGCCCACTGATCAAACCCACATAGTCAAAATAGGGGAGGCCACCTCAACCAGTAGACCCGTAATGAGCAGCGTAACCCCAGGGATCAGTCTTGGAGCCTCTGTTGTTTGGGATATACTTTTCTGAGGTGCAGGCCAAAACCAGTGGGCTACGGCTGACCAAATTTACAGATGCCTCCAAGCTGGGCACTGTCATCAATTCCCCTAGTGATGTGGAAATCCTCCAAGAGGGTCTCACCCAAAGAAATGACTGGTGCCAAAAACATGGCCTCAAACTGAATGCCAAAAAATGCATCATCATCCCCTTTGGAGAGAGTGACGTCTCCACAAATTATCACATTAATAACAAGGTCCTAAGCATACACTCAGTTGTGAGGGACTTAGGCACCCCAGTTGATAGCAAGCTGACTTTTGACCACCACATTGCCTCCACTGTACAGAAAGCTTTCTACATGCCCCACCTTATTAGTAAGGGTATCTCATCCAGGGACAAGGAGGTCATGACATACCTGTATTCTTCCCTTAGAAGACCCATTATGGAGAACAATGCTCCTTTCGGCATGTACCTTACAAAGCACATGCAGCAGCTGGACAGACCACAGAGGTTCCTCAACAGGAGAATCCAGGGCCTCAAACATCTACCCTACACAGACAGGATAAAATCCCTGTCTCTCTACTCAGCCTCATATAGACTTCGCAGAGGTGACCTCTGTTTGGCATGCCTTGATGGGACTGCTGCACATCTGCAAGTCAAGGTCCACTTGAGTAACCTGCATGAGTGACCTCAACCTAGTCTGTGACATCAATAGGAGTTGTTGGCAGGACAGATTTGTGTCCAAGAGACTTCCCTTCTGTGGAATGCACTCCCTCTCCACGTCAAGCAGAGTACCTTATTAACCCTTTTTAAGTGCAACCTGGATACCTGGATGGGGAACAGAAAATACTCCCCTGGGATTCTACCCATGTCCCTGCTGGACAGGGGCACTGTTTGGCGATTTGTTGGAATATGGGTTAAATTCTTGGCTAGGCTTTTAAGGGCCTCAGGGCCAGTAGCTTAGTAACTTCCTATGATCCTATGAATATTGCCTGGAATAGATAGTAGTAATAATAAAAACAATAGCAGAGGACAACTATTTATAAACAGTCTGTTTAAACATGGGGTGACCTTTCTTATTCCCAGAAGAGGAAACAAAGAGTTGGTTAGCTTTCCTAAAATGACTTTGTTCTGTCACGACAGTACCAAAGTTGGCTATGTACATCCAGGAGTTTACAGAGTGTTTTCTCCCTTGTTTTTGGGTTCTAGATAGAAAACAGGGAGATTAATGGTTTGATTCAATATGAACTCTGAAACCACCTTGAGAATAAAAGAGGGATTTGTGCACAGAGTGACTGTCTTTCTACGGACACCCAGATAGGATTCTCCCACCATGAGAACTTGCAACTCAGATACTCTTATTGTGGCTGTCAGAGCAATAACAGCAGTAGTTTTCCAGGCACTGAACCTTAAATATGAGTGACAAGCAGATTAAACAGCAACAGTCAGCTTTTCTAACACAAAGTTGTGATCCCAAGCAGGAGGAACTTGTCTTCAATTTTATCTCTAGTGTAAAACTTCTGTTAGAATCTGTTTAAAAATAAGCAGGAGACAAGGGGATCCATGGGCAGGAACGCAGAAATAGAAACAAGATGTACCTTTATAGAGGCTCAAGACAGTAACTCACAAAAATATTTAATGATCAGTATTTGACCATTAGTGGTCCAAGATCCTTACTGGATTTCTGGGTATTGGGTGGCACCAACTCTAAAATCTCTTCAACGTGCCAATATATGATTTTCAAGTAGCAGTCTTTCTGGTAACCATTTGAAATGAAACACCATTAGAGTGCGTCCTGAAACGCAGACTGAATGGCCAAAAGATTGGACTTGCCTGTGATGCCATTTCTTGGAATATTCCCCATTCCCAGAAGTATGATGATCTCTGAGTTGGTATATACAAGTCTGGGGGATGTTGGGGGTTGCCCCCATGTGGGGGGGGACGACAAAAAGAAGTTTTAAAGAAGAAGAGTGAGTTTTGAGACTCACGCTTTTCCTGTGTTCTTTTTTTTTTCAACTTGTCACTCGGGATTTCACGTGCCAATATTTCAATAGGCAGCCAGGCTTTCTTCTCTCCTTCAATACCTGCTGCACACCTTCTTGAAAGGGGAAGGTATCAAAACTATATCACCCAGGCAGTCAGTTGCAGTTATTTGATCTTGGGGTGTATTGTACTCCACTTGTCCTCTGTGAATATATCCAATCTGTGAAGAAGCTACTGGTAATTTCCCATGGCCAATTCCATAAGGGAGAACCAATTTTGCCTAGTTCAAAAGGGAGCCACTACGCTGATTCTAGCAGAGTCTTTTTCAAGCTTCAGAATTAACCTGGAGATCATTAGAAAGGTGGTAAATCCATAAAAGAGCACCCCTAATCACAAGAATGAAAGAGCATAGATTTTTCAGGCCTGCTTGCAGGGGGGGTCCGTTTAGTCATCTGTTGTGGAAGGAGGTGAACAGGTCTACTTGGTGTGTTCCCCATATCTGGGAAACCTCTGGAAGGCCTATGCACTGAGTTCCCATTCATGAGGATCTAACCAGGATCTGCTTAGCTTGTCTACCACTATGGTCTATTCTTATAGTACGCCAGAAGCTAACTCCCAAGGTATCACTGCCAGCCAGCACAGGGGTATGGCCTGGTGTCCTCCTACTTTATGTACCACATTCTGGTGGAGAGAAAACAAATTAAGAAAAAAATATCCCAAAATGTACTCAAGCACCAAACATAAAATACATTTCTATTCCTGAAATACACTTCAAGTGCTTAAATATAGCACCTTCACACAAAATGACTCAAACAGTAAAATGAAGGCAAGTAGTCATGAAGTGTACATAAGCACCAAAGCACTCAAGTACATAAAAACAATTTCTTATATTAGTTGAATTGTTAGTTGTATTTTACTATGTGGTTTTGTTCACATGATTATTGAACTGCAGTTTTATTCTTCAAGTTGTGTTATGTAAAAGCTAATAAAAGTCTATTTGAAAAAAAACAAAAAAAAAAAAAACAAACAATTTCTAAGCTTAAAATCCTTGCACTTTAGTTAAAATGCAGTACATACGTCTCACAAAACAGTCCCAGTATTCAATAAGAAGCTCTGTTGTAAAAAAAAAAAAAAGATTGCAGTTCCTCACAAGAAACTTATGATATTATTAAAATTGCCAGCATTCTTCAGAAAACAGAAAACACATCAAAAATATTTTCTATGTGGAAAGTTTCTCCTATGGGGACTTGTCTGTCAGAAATGAAGCCTGTAGTCAATTGCCGTTTACTGTGAAACCTCTCTGATTTTATTCCCTGAAGTGCTAAGTAAGTTCTGAAGATTTTTAGCCACTCTGGCTGTTAATGTAGTAACTTTCTAAAATGGGATCAGCCTAGGAGTGAGAGTGACGCTGTAGGAAGGGCTGAAAGCTTTTAGAAGCTGAGCATTTGTAACTTTGGCAGAATCCAAACTACAAGCTACTGCAGCAGTCAGAACAACCATTATGCCTTTTCTCCCCACTGTTGAGTGATTGCTAAGTTGATATATATAACTAACAGGGTGTATGGGGGCTCCACCCTACATTAAACAGATTTTCAATATTTTGGGTTCCAATATTTTGAGTTTTCGATCAAATGACAGGAATCCATATACATCTGTATTACACACACACACACACACACACACACACACACACACACACACACACACACACACACACACACACACATCTGCAGTGTCTGATAATTTACATCTGCGATGTAAGATACCTTGTGTAGGTTTATGGGTGTCATCTATAAGGCAGATATATAATGAAAAATTTATTTTGTGTTTTTATGGGTTGGTAAACAGATCTGTAATGCAAAATGGCTCATGTGGGTCTATAGCAAAGAATATATGCATAATGCTGACCAGCCTGTGAGGCTCTATGAGGAAAGAAAATGCAGCTATGAAGCAGAATGGCCTGTTTGGGCCTGTGTATTTACAGTACACATATCTGTGGTACAGAATGACTTGTGTAGACCTATGGCATTGTATATAGACTTGTATTGCATAATGGCAGGTCTTTACACCCACTAATGTGCAGTGAACTTCATTTGGAAGTTACAACTTGATAAATCCTACAAATGAGATTTGCAACTGCATTGAAACACAGATAAGTTAAGCTACCAAAAACATAATTTTCTTTCTCATTAAATTGCAAAATCTATTTAACGTGCATTTTAATATATCAATCCCCCTTTAAACAATTTCAAATATTTATTTATTTGCTGACATTTGATTTCTGGAAAAGTCTGACTATGTTGGAGCCTGTTTTCACCAGAAGCCCAGGGAGAAAAGCTCCAAAATACAAAACATTTTAAGAACAATAGGTTCATAGGTTCATAGGTTCATACTAGGCTATCTGCCCTAGGGCATTTATAAGCCTAGCCAGAGTGTGTTTGGCTTTCGCCACCCATTTTAAATTAATTTTGCTATGCCTTTTTTTGAGGTTAGTATACTGTGCCTCTGTCTAACAGTGACACAGAAGTGATAGCCGGGGTAAACCTATGATCTCCCATCCACTCATCAAGATTCCTCTTGAAGAGAGTCAATGTGGGACTCTGCCTAACCTGGACTGGGATTTTATTCCAGAGTGAAGGGAGCCTCTGGGTTATGAATCTGTCCCTCCAGCATGTCCTATTTATTTCAGTGCTGAGGTTCAAGTCTCTCAAGCGCATAGCTCGATGGGATTTGGATTTTCTGAGGTGATGCATGTCCATTAATTCTGGGTTGGACATGGCTTTATACGTCAGGCACAGATCGCCTCTGAGCAGGCGGTATGCCACTGAGTAGAGCTGGAGTTTTTTTAACTGGGCAGCATATGGCATCTGTTTGAGCCCTTTGATCCTCTTGGTGAGGTACTTTTGGGGTCTTTCCAGTTGCTGCAGGTGTCTGGTAAGGTACATCCCAAAAGGGGCATTGTACTCAATTATGGGCCTGATGAGGGATGAGTAAAGAGGCACGATGACCTCCCCTGATCTAGATGTGAATCCCTTCATGATTAGGTGGGCTATATAAAATGTTTTTCTAACCACTTTGGCCACGTGGTTGTCAAATGAGAGATTGCTATCAACTTAGGTTCCCAGGTCCCTAATGACTTCTTCTGTACTTAATGGATTACCACCTATGTGGTAATTTGTGGGCACTTTGTTTTTGCCAAAGGGGATGACTATACACTTTTTGGCGTTTAGCTTGAGGCCATGGCTCTGGCACCAGTTGTCTGTTTCTATGAGGCCCTTTTGGAGGATGCTTTTGTCGGCTGGAGAGTTGATTATGGCGCCCAGTTTGCAGTCATCTGCGAACTTGGTCAGCCACAGTCCTTCCGTGTTGGCCTGTACCGCCGAGAAATATATACCGAACAAGAGAGGTCCCAGGACTGAGCCTTGTGGGACGCCACTTGTAACTGGTTTGGAGTCTGACATCGCTCCAGCAATTCTAACCATGTGGGTTCTGTCCTTGAGCCAGTTTGCAACCCATCTAGTGACATAGGGGTTTATATTTAACCTGGTGAGCTTATCTATAATGCCCAAGTGGGGTATTGTATCGAAGGCTTTTGCGAGGTCCAGGTAGGCTGTGTGGACCACCTTCCCCTCATCAATGGCCTTGGTGACTGTTTTAAAGAAATCGACCAGGTTTAAGAGGCAGGATCTGCCCTTAACAAAGCCAAACTGGGTAGGATCCAGTGACTGTAGGTCCCCATTTATGAGGTCCATGATGATCCTTTCCATAGCTTTGCAGACCAAGCTAGTCAGGCTTATGGGGCGATAGTTTCCAGGATCCGTTGAGACACACCTTTGTGGAGAGGGACCACTGTTGCTGTACGCCACTCTTTGGGTACATATCCTGTAGTAAGGCTAAGATTGAACAGTAGTTTTATGTTTGGGTTTAGCTCTTCTTGGAGTTCATGTAGGACGCAGCCCGGGACACCATCTGGTCCCACTGATGCTGTGTTTTTTGCTTTGGAGAGGGCGGCTCTTACCTGAGCATCTGAGATGTCAGGGGGGCAGCACTCTGTTGGGATAGATATTTGCCCTTTTGGTGGGGAGGGGGGGAGAAGTTTGCACTGAACCTGTCAGCTAGGATGTTGGCAATGTCTGTGGGCTCGGTGTATTTTTTGTCATTTTGGACTAATTCTGAGCATATCTGGGAATTCCTACCCAGGTTCCTAACATAACTAAAGAAAGCCTTGTGATTATCCTTAGTGTCCTGTGCAATTTTTCTCTCGAAGCTGGCCTTAGACGATTTTATGAGTGCCCGTAGTTTTTGCTAATACTGATCAGAGATGCCTTCCCTTTTTGGGATTTTGCTCTATCATGTAGTAGCTTCCTCCTTCTATTGTATAGTTTGTTTATGGCTGGGGTCCACCAGACAGGACGTCTGCCTTTGGAGGATTGGGTCTTGGTTTTATTTGGGATTGCATGATCCATGCATTCCTGAAGGTGTTCATAGAATGCGTTTATAAAGATTTCTGCGGTCTGGGCCGTATTTTCCACAGGCCCAAGGATTTCGCCTCGGTTTTGAGGTGTGTGAAATTTGCTTTAGAGAAGTTTTTCACTGTGGTTTTCTGGTCAGGGGGTGGGGTCGGGATGTGAATATCCAGTGAGATTAGTTTATGGTCTGATCTTACCAGTGAGGGATACACTTCTGGTCTGGAGCATAGTGTCCCCATGTTGGTGATGATCAGGTCCAGTATGTTTTCCCCTCTTGTGGGAGTGGTAACAAGTTGTTCCATAGCATTTGAGTTTATAAATTCTAGGAACCTTTGGGCTAGGGTGTTGGAGCTAGAGTAATGCTCACAGTCTATGTTTGGGTAGTTGAAGTCGTCCAATATAATGGTGTTTGGAGAGACCTTCATATTTTTCATATTTTCCAGTATTCTCAGGAAGGCCAAGTGGAGTTCCTGTGTTTGGGAGGGTGGTCTGTAGCAGGCTATAAACTGGAAGGCAGTTTTACCCACAGTTAGTTGCACATGGATAGTCTCTGATGCTTCGTGCTGTGCCACCAACCTGGAGGTGTGGGTATCTTTGATGAATATTGATACTCCCCCTCCTTTTGTGGTTCGGTCCAGGTTTTGGGGCCGAAAAGCATGGTATGAGGTATAACCTGGTAGTGCTGGGGTGCTCTCGGGAGCCTTGAACCAGGTTTCTGTTACTGCACAGATATCGATGTTCTCCATGCTAAGGAGAGTTTCGAGTGTGTGCATCTTGAGGTTTAGACTTCTGGCGTTGAGTAGCATTACTCTTAGTTTCTTATCCCTTGTTATACCTATGGAGGTGGGTTTGTCTTTTGAGCCTTGCCTAAAAAGGCACTATTGGGTAGCAAGAGCCTTTGCCAATATCCGAAAGCCCAGGGGTGACAGGTGCAAGCCGTTCCTAGCGAAGCATCGTGGCTTGTCGAGCATGTCATCCCAGGCTGACAGGCATTGGATCCCCTTTGAATGACACCAACACTTAAGTCAATTGTTGAAATTGATCATCTTGTCTTCATATTGTGGCATCATTCTTGGTGAGGGTAAGATGCTACTCAAGGTCAGGGTCATACCGGCCTGGGCTACATGCTCAGAGAGCTCCTCTATGTCTCTTTTCATGTAGTCCAGGGAGGTACGTCTCAGGTCATTCACACCAGCATGGACAATGACTGAGTCATATTTCTACTTGCCTTGGAGTGACCCGAGTGCTTGCGTTATGTGGCGGATCCTAGCGCCCGACAGGCAGCTCACCGTGACCTTCTCCTTGTTCAGCCTGGTGAGCGGGACGTCAGTGTTTCTGACGATAGAATCACCTATTACAAGTGTATCAGGTGTGTTGTTTAGCCTTAAGGGCTGTGACTGTTCGGCACACTGGCTTTGTGAGCTATGTGTTGCACGTGTTTTGTTTTGGGGTAGCGGTTGCTTGGGTGTCTGCTTTGGAGGTCTCTGCTGCTTAGGCAGATTTTTATTTAGATCCTCCGAGTATGTTTTTGTGTGTTTATGTGTTTGGTTTGTTGTCGTGGTAGGTCTATGTGAGACTGGAATTGTAGTGAGTGTGGTTTCCTACTCCTCCTGACTGGTTACGCCAGTACTGAGTTGAGAGAGCTTAGCCTCCAGTTTGGCTATATGGTTGCATCTCTCACATGTGTTGGAATTTGTTGGGAGGAGGAGAGGGTTGTCTGTGTACATGAGGCAGTTGTAACATTGCCTCAAGATTCCCAGATTCACCAGCTGGACCGGAGAGGAGATTGACAAATGACCTTTGGACATGCTAGAATAGTATTGGGAATTCCTTTATAATTGAAAAAAAGGGCCAATGGGGAACAAGGTACTCAAGGGGAGTTTGTGAGGGTGTAGTGCTTTTAATTGTTTAGAGCTGACTTATATAATTGTTTTAGTGAGCAAGTGCCAGGTAACTTAAATGCAATGTGTTACAGGTAACTTAAATGCAAAAACGACAAACAGTAACTTTCTTTCAAGTGAAACAAGGAAATAAGTACAGTAAGCAATGCAGATATCACTAGGGATCCACAGAAGTGCTAAAAGGCCGCGTTTTAGGTGGAATTAGCGTTTCAGGGAAATAAACAAACAACAAGCATACAAATAAAGATAAATTCAGCAGGCCTGGATCTAGTCTATGCTACAGCAAACAAGGTGTACCAATTTCAGTAAGAAACAGTTAGAATATGCAGGCACTATAAGCCTTTAACCAGAAATTCCCTGCTCAGAAGGGCAGAGTCCAGCCTCTCCCCCCACAAGAGTGCAGACCGCAATCCTTCTTAACGTAAAATAACTGGCCTGAAGCCCAAGTGCTTAAACCAGAACTAATACACTTTTAGAATAACAGACACTGAGCTCTAATAATTTTACAATCTTCAAAAAAACATCTACAGTTTAAATAATTTCACCAAATTAGACATAATATGAAAACATCTGTTAAGAATATATATACAACATATACAGCAATGATTTAATATTCAGAGAAAGTTTAATTTCTGTATAAACTGGCTACAGCTTAGTACAATGCAAACAAGAATTGCAATATGAAGTCAGAGAAACAAGGTCATGGCATATTTAGAAAGAGAGAGTCCTGGGTGAGAAATTGACACAATTAAGGAACAGAGTGAAGAGAGAAAGGAGGGTAAGATACTAATAGATACTTCTTCATATCTAGGAATACAGTACATATATTTTAACAATCTTTTTCTTGTACTACATGCCCAACTTCCTGTGTGTATTCAACACGTGCATAGGTTCATATGTAGGTACTAGGCTATCTGCCCGAAGGCATTTATAAGCCTAGCCAGAATGTGTTGGCTTTCGCCACCCCCTTAGATTAGTTCCCTGTGCCTCTGTCCAACAGAGGCACTGAAGTGATTCCCGTGGTAAACTTTGTTTCCCATCCACTCGTCAAGGTTTCTTTTGAAGAGTGTTAGCGAGGAGCTCTGCCTAATGCAGATTGGAATCTTATTCCAAAGTATGGGAAGTCTCTGGGACAGGAATCTGTCCCACCAGCACGTCCTATTTATTGTTGTGGTAAGGTTTAGACCCCTAGAGCATGTGGCTCGAGCGGATAAGGTTTTCTTTAGGTGGAGCATGTCCATCAATTCTGGGTTGGACATGGCCTTGTATGTCAGGCAGAGATCACCTCTGAGTAGGCAGTATGCAACCGAGTACAGCTGGAGTTTCTTCAGTCTATCTCCATAGGGCATCTGTTTGAGGCCAGTGATCCTCTTGGTGAGGTACTTCTGTGGTCCTTCCAGCTGTTGCAGGTGTCTTGTAAGGTACATCCCAAATGGGGCATTGTACTCTATGATGGGTCTGATGAGTGATGAGTAGAGGGGCCCAATGACCTCTTTTGATCTGGATGCAAACCCTTTTGTGATTAGGTGGGTCACATAGAAGGATTTTCTAACCACTTTGGCACTGTGATTATCAAAGGACAGATTACTATCTACTTGGGTCCCCAGATCCCTTACTATGTCTTCCGTATTTAGGGGACTACCACCTATGTGGTAGTTTGTGGGTACTTTGCTTTTTCCAAAGGGGATGACTATGCACTTTTTGGCATTTAGCTTGAGGCCATGATTTTGACACCAGGTATCCGTCTCAGTGAGACCCTTTTGGAGGATGTCTGTGCCAGCCGGAGAGTCAATTATAGCCCCTAGTATGCAGTCGTCTGTGAATTTGGTCAGCCATAGTCGTCCTGTGCTTGCCTGTACCTCTGAGAAGTACATGCCGAAAAGAAGGGGTCCTGAGCCCTGGGGAATGCCACTTGTAACTGGTTTAGAGTCAGACCTAGCTCCCGCAACTCTTACCATGTGGGTTCTGTCGGAGAGCCAGTTGGCAACCCATCTTGTGACGTAGGGGTTTATGTTCAGGCTGGTGAGTTTGTCTACAATACCAGAATGGGGAATGGTGTTGAAGACCTTTGCGAGGTCTAGGTAGGCTGTGTGTATCACCTTTCCCTCATCTATAGCCTTGGTAACTGTCTCAAAGAAGTCCACCAGGTTTAGGAGGTATGATCTGCCCTTAAAGCCAAACTGGGTAGGGTCCAGTGTTTGGAGGTTCCCAATGTCTCTGTTAATGAGTTCCATGATGATGCGCTCCATAGCCTTGCAGACCAAGCTAGTCAGGCTTATAGGGCGATAGTGCCCAGGGTCTGTCGTGGCTCCACCGTTGTGGAGCGGAATAACTGTTGCTATGCATGTTAACTCAGTTCCGACTGCCACACTTACAGTATCAAGATATACATATTGTGCACTGAAAATGCATTGTTCCATTCACTAGTGTAAGTATATATAACACATCATTAAACAGTGCTGTGGATTTACAGCCGCACATAGATTGGGCTAAAATGGACTGTAAATTAAATAACGGTATCATTTTCAAAAAGTAAGACATTTATTATTAAAATAACCATTGTAAAGTGAGTGTACAGCATTTCAGGACAGTGGGTAAAGCATTTACTACCAACTCTTTATCATCATGTACTATCGTAAGACAACAGCTTGAATGGTTGTGCAGATAATTACGTTGACAAATGCCTGTACAAATCAATTTCAGATACGAGTAAAATATTACAAAACAACCTTTAAGCACTGTTTACAGAATGCTGTCAGACATAATGTTATACTTTCCTGAATCTCAGATTAAAAACATTTCCACTTTACTTCATCACTACTCAGACCTCAACAGAAAATACAAAGGTACCGTCAACAGGTTTCTCTCAAACTCTTCTCACCGATAACCAATAAATCCCATGTAATAAAATTAGCTTTAAAATAGGATAAATACCAAAAAGGTATAGGTTCATAGGTTCATACTAGGCTATCTGCCCTAGGGCATTTATAAGCCTAGCCAGAATGTGTTTGGCTTTCGCCACCCATTTTAAATTAATTTTGCTATGCCCTTTTTCGAGGTTAGTATACTGTGCCTCTGTCTAACAGTGACACAGAAGTGATACCCGGGGTAAACCTACGATCTCCCATCCACTCATCAAGATTCCTCTTGAAGACAGTCAATGAAGGACTCTGCCTAACCTGGACTGGGATTTTATTCCAGAGTGAAGGGAGACTCTGGGTTATGAATCTGTCCCTCCAGCATGTCCTATTTATTTCAGTGCTGAGGTTCAAGTCTCTCGAGCGCGTAGCTCGATGGGGTTTGGATTTTCTGAGGTGCAGCATGTCCATTAATTCCGGGTTGGACATGGCTTTATACGTCAGGCAGAGATCGCCTCTGAGCAGGCGGTATGCCACTGAGTAGAGCTGGAGTTTCTTTAACCGGACAGCATATGGCATCTGTTTGAGCCCATTGATCCTCTTGGTGAGGTACTTTTCGGGTCTTTCCAGTTGTTGCAGGTTTCTGGTAAGGTACATCCCAAAACGGGCATTGTACTCAATTATGGGCCTGATGAGGGATGAGTAAAGAGGCAGGATGACCTCCCCTGATCTAGATGTGAATCCCTTCATGATTAGGTGGGCTATATAGAATGTTTTTCTAACCACTTTGGCCACGTGGTTGTCAAATGAGAGATTGCTATCAACTTGGGTCCCCAGGTCCCTAATTACTTCTTCTGTACTTAATGGATTACCACCTATGTGGTAATTTGTGGGCACTTTGTTTTTGCTATAGGGGATGACTGTACACTTTTTGGCATTTAGCTTGAGGCCATGGCTCTGGCACCAGTTGTCTGTTTCTATGAGGCCCTTTTGGAGGATGCTTGCATCGGCTGGAGAGTCGATTATGGCGCCCAGTTTGCAGTCATCTGCGAACTTGGTCAGCCACAGTCCTTCCCTGTTGGCCTGTACCTCCGAGAAATATATACCGAACAAGACAGGTCCCAGGACTGAGCCTTGTGGGATGCCACTTGTAACTGGTTTGGAGTCTGACATCGCTCCAGCAATTCTAACCATGTGGGTTCTGTCCTTGAGCCATTTGCAACCCATCTAGTGACATAGGGATTTATATTTAACCTGGTGAGCTTATCTATAATGCCGGAGTGGGGTATTGTATCGAAGGCTTTTGCGAGGTCCAGGTAGACTGTGTGGACCACCTTCCCCTTGTCAATGGCCTTGTTGACTGTTTCAAAGAAATCGACCAGATTTAAGAGGCAGGATCTACCCTTAACAAAGCCGAACTGGGTAGGATCCAGTTTCTGTAGGTCCCCAATATCTTTATTTATGAGGTCCATGATGATCCTTTCCATAGCTTTGCAGACTAAGCTAGTCAGGCTTATGGGGCGATAGTTTCCAGGATCTGTTGAGGCATCACCTTTGTGGAGAGGGACCACTGTTGCTGTACGCCACTCTTTGGGTACATATCCTGTAGTAAGGCTGAGATTGAACAGTAGTTTTATGTTTGGGTTTAGCTCTTCTTGGAGTTCATGTAGGAAGCAGCCCGGGACACAATCTGGTCCCAATGATGCTGTGTTTTTTGCTTTGGAGAGGGCAGCTCTTACCTGAGCATCTGAGATGTCAGGGGGGGGCAGCACTCTGCTGGCATAGATATTTGCCCTTTTGGTGGGGGGGGGGTTTGCGCTGAACCTGTCAGCTAGGATGTTGGCAATGTCTGTGGGTTCGGTGTATTTTTTGTCATTTTGGACTAATTCTGAGCATATCTGGGAATTCCCACACAGGTTCCTAACATAACTAAAGAAAGCCTTGTGATTATCCTTAGTGTCCTGTGCAATTTTTCTCTCGAAGCTGGCTTTAGACGATTTTATGAGTGCCCGTAGTTTTTTTGCTAATACTGATCAGAGATGCCTTCCTTTTTGGGATTTTGCTCTATCATGTAGTAGCTTCCTCCTTCTATTGTATAGTTTGTTTATGGCTGGGGTCCACCAGACAGGACGTCTGCCTTTGGAGGATTGGGTCTTGGTTTTATTTGGGATTGCATGATCCATGCATTCCTGAAGGTGTTCATAAAATGCGTTTATAAAGGATTCTGTGGTCTGGGCCATATTTTCCACAGGCCCGGGGGCTGTGAAGGATTCCACCTCGGTTTTGAGGAGTGTGAAATTTGCTTTAGAGAAGTTTTTCACTGTGGTTTTCTGGGCAGGGGGTGGGGTCGGGATGTGAATATCCAGTGAGATTAGTTTATGGTCTGATCTTACCAGTGAGGGAAACACTTCTGGCCTGGAGCATAGAGTCCCCATGTTGGTGATGATCAGGTTCAGTATGTTTTCCCCTCTTGTGGGAGTGGTAACAAGTTGTTCCATAGCATTTGAGTTTATAAATTCTAGGAACCTTTGGGCTAGGGTGTTGGAGCTAGAGTAATGCTCCCAGTCTATGTTTGAGTAGTTGAAGTCGCCCAATATAATGGTGTTTGGAGAGACCTTCATATTTTCCAGTGTTCTCAGGAAGGCCGAGTGGGGTTCCTGGGTTTGGGAGGGTGGTCTGTAGCAGGCTATAAACTGGAAGGCAGTTTTACCCACTGTTAGTTGCACATGGATAGTCTCTGATGCTTCGTGCTGTGCCACCAACCTGGAGGTGTGGGTATCTTTGACGAATATTGATACTCCCCCTCCTTTTGTGGTTCGGTCCAAGTTTTGGGGCCGAAAAGCAAGGTATGAGGTATAACCTGGTAGTGCTGGGGTGCTCTCGGGAGCCTTGAACCAGGTTTCTGTTACTGCACAGATATCGATGTTCTCCATGCTAAGGAGAGTTTCGAAAAGTGCATCTTGAGGTTTAGACTTCTGGCGTTGAGTAGCATTACTCTTAGTTTCTTATCCCTTGTGATACCTATGGAGATGGGTTTGTCTTTTGAGCCTTGCCAGGCATTGGATCCCCTTTGAATGACACCAATACTTAAGCCAATTGTTGAAATTGATCATCTTGTCTTCATATTGTGGCATCATTCTTGGTGAGGGTAAGATGCTACTCAAGGTCAGGGTCATACCGGCCTGGGCTACATGCTCAGAGAACTCCTCTATGTCTCTTTTCATGTAGTCCAGGGAGGTACGTCTCAGGTCGTTCACACTAGCATGGACAATGACTGAGTCATATATGTACTTGCCTTGGAGTGACCTGAGTGCTTGTGTTATGTGGCGGATCCTAGCGCCCGACAGGCAGCTCACTGTGACCTTCTCCTTGTTCAGCCTGGTGAGCGGGACGTCAGTGTGCCTGACGATACAGTCACCTATTACAAGTGTATCAGTTGTGTTGTTTAGCCTTAAGGGCTGTGACTGTTCGGCACACTGGCTTTGTGAGCTATGTGTTGCACGTGTTTTGTTTTGGGGTAGCGGTTGCTTGGGTGTCTGCTTTGGAGGTCTCTGCTGCTTAGGCAGATTTTTATTTAGAGCCTCCGAGTATGTTTTTGTGTGTTTGTGTGTTTGGTTTGCTGTCGTGGTAGGTGAGTTGAGAGAGCTTAGCCTCCAGTTTGGCTATATGGTTGCATCTCTCACATGTGTTGGAATTTGTTGGGAGGAGGAGAGGGTTGTCTGTGTACATGAGGCAGCTGTAACATTGCCTCAAGATTCCCAGATTCACCAACTGGACTGGAGAGGAGATTGACAACTGACTTTTGGACATGCTAGAATAGTACTGGGAATTCCTTTATAATTGAAAAAAGGGCCAATGGGGAACAAGGTACTCAAGTGGAGTTTGTGAGGGTGTAGTGCTTTTAATTTTTTAGTGCTGACTTAGTGAGCAAGTGCCAGGTAACTTAAATGCAATGTGTTACAGGTAACTTAAATGCAAAAATGACAAACAGTAACTTTCTTTCAAGTGAAACAAGGAAATAAGTACAGTAAGCAATGCAGATATCACTAGGGATCCACAGAAGTGCTGAAAAGCTGCGTTTTAGGTGGAATTAGCGTTTCAGGGAAATAACAAGCAAACAAACAACAAGCATACAAACAAAGCTAGATTCAGCAGGCCTGGATCTAGTCTATGCTACAGCAAACAAGGTGTACCAATTTCAGTAAGAAACAGTTCAAATATGCAGGCACTATAAGCCTTTAACCAGAAATTCCCAGCTCAGAAGGGCAGAGTCCAGCCTTTCCTCCCACAAGAGTGCAGACCACGAACCTTCTTAATGTAAAATAACTGGCCTGAAGCCCAAGTGCTTAAACCGGAACTAATACACTTTTAGAATAACAGACACTGAGCCCTCAAATCAGCAGTTCCCAACTTAGAAGGATGTAAGCTACCTGTCCTGCCACCAGAGTGCAGGCCACAAACCTTCCTAATGTAAAACAACTGGTCTGAAGCCCAGGTGCTTAATCCAAAAGACTTAGAATGATAGCTACACTTTAATCAAGTTACTACCAAGCAGTAATAAATACAATTGAATACTTTACAGAATAACAGATATTGTATGCATGTCTTATAAATTATTTGTCTTTATGACATTTGGAATAAAGCATTCACTTTACTTACTTTTATATCTACAGTTCCTTTCTCGTGATGGTTTTGCATGTATTTAAATTCTTTAAGTTTGGATTCTAGAGATGTTAAATCTGCTTTTACTTTGTCCTGTGGATTAAACAAACAATAATAACATCAAAAACATAATTAAACCACATAAACAGCAAGACCATGAGCTGCAGAATTAATTTGATTACCTTCCATTACAAGAACAGTGTAAAACACCAAGATGGCTACTATAGCCATCACCAATGCCTGCAAAGTGCCAGGACAGGCATACAGACACTGCTATGAACTTTAAGACCCATTGGTGCAGTGTTGGGTATGCAAAACTATAATTCACTTTATAAAGCTTTAATTATTCAATGAATAGCACCTTTAATTGTATCTTTAAATGAGAGTGAAGGCATATAGTCTTAGAAAGGGAGTGTTCTCTGTCAGGCAACTAAGATAAAATGTAGCAAAACACTGGAAAACAACTGCAAACACAGTTTAGTTATTAACAGCTGTCTTATTCAGAAAGGGGATTAGGCTGTGGGTAATCCCTCATCACACATGGGTACATCAGATGGCCCACTTCCCTACAAAGTGGGTTAAGCCAGAAGTTCTATGAAATTATTGGGCAGCACAGTGGTGCAGTGCTTAATGTTGTCCTCTCACAGAAAGAGGTTCTCAGGTTCAATTCTTGGCTGGGGTGCCTTCTGTACAGAGTCTGCATGTCCTCCCTGCATTCACATGTGCTTCCTCCGAGTACTCCAGTTCCTCCAACATTCCAAAGATATATACTTTTGGAGCATTTCTCCCTGGGTCTCTTCTAAAAATAGGCTCTGTTCTAGGCAGACTTTCACGGTCAACAAATGTTAAATAAAAATAAATAAAATATCCAACTTCCTCCTGCACCCCTACAATTCCCCTACCTTAAATAAGCTATTCCAAGTCAAGGAAAGCAGTTTCAATTTATTGTATTTTCAATGGATGTTTGGAAAATTTATTTCCGCGTGTTACAGACTACCCTTACCCCAAAACTCAGTATCTTCCTTGGGTACATACTTCCCCTAAATGCTGTTATTTTTTGCATTTTACCAACCTCATTGATGCATTTCTGCCATGTTCCCCATTCCATACTTTTCTAGTCCAGCTCTGGTTATGAGGTAAAGCAGAAGGCACCAAGACAATATAATTATAAGGGATAAAACAAACACAAATAAATCTGAAAGAATGTCCTAAAACAAACAGCGCTGACTGATCACTGGTTAAAAGAATTTACAATGAACACTAAAAGAAACTGCATGAAAAGAAGTCTTTCAGACCAGGGAAACCGTCAGAGGACACAACCTTCTGTTATGGAATACATTCTGGTAGTTCTGCTCTACAATGCAGAATATGAATAAAAAACACAGGAGGCTTCAAAAAAGATCATAAACTCTTTGCAATGGCTGGAGGGAATGATACTTAAAACAACCAGATTACACAATCTGCATTCAAGAATCCTACAAAATATAGGATGCATTAAATAAAAAAAAAAGTTTCGATACTGCATGCGATAAAATATAGCTGGATCAGAAGGTTGTCAGTACTTTGTACACACCAGGTATATGGATTCATGTTCTAATACTGACCCTCCATTGCAGTTTTTTGGGGGGGGTCCTGGACTTCTGAAGGGTCATCCTTTAGAGTAAATATTGAATAAAGGTCCTATCTAGGTGGATGTTAAACAGTCTGACACATTTCCTAAAGGCCATAAGAGTTTTTTTTTAGATATTTACTCATTTAATGCATGTATACATATTTCTAATACCATATACATCATTTACAATCTTAACTTTTTTCTCTTTACTCACACTGCCTCACTGTTTTTGCTATCACAATTTTACTCAAATTCTTTACTATTCAGTAAATTACATTCTTTTAACACCATTCCTTCAATATATACATAAACATGCAAACTGTTTTCTTAATTTCTTGCTTTTTCTCTGCATTGTGCATTTTAGACAAAATAGGAGTCCATATTTATCCCATGTAAATGTTCATTCTTAAACACATTCATTACCTTTTCCCAAAAATCTCTGTTTTACATTTTGAAAATACATTTAATATTTTCTATTTTTTCTTCAGATCTCTTATTTAGCATATGTTTTTTTCACTTTTTTTATCACCCCTCCTCCCTGCTTATCATTCATTCCTTTTTCAGAAAATTGTTCCATCCAAGCCCCATCATCATGGCAAGGATAAGGGGACACTGAACATCATTTAAGGCAGGAGTTAGAGATGGTTTGAAATTTTTATACTTCGACTCCCTAATCCCAGTGCAATTATCCCATACCATGTCATGATTTATTGTGCACTGGGTGTATCAATGACAGAATCTCACTTACTTCTACAGGTGATGCAACCCCCAAGACTGCTCTACCTCCCTTAAAACTAGCACTTCCACATAATCACTGATCTTCATCACAGATTCCACTGCAGGAGCACGTACCTAGAATAAATGTACTCTCCCCTTTCTTCCCAAAGAGTGGGCTGACAAAACCATACAACATCTCTTCCCAATCTGAAATCTGTGCTTTTAACTAAATCTATTCATTACTAACCTCTACAAAAATCAAAACATTGCTATTGTTTAAATTTTTGATGCCTCTGACTTAACAGCTTTTCTTACATGTCCTAAAACATCACTATCCAATAAAACCCATCAATAACACCTTTGCAACCATTCTTTTCAGTTCTTGGATATATTTTCTATATATAACTTCCACAATAACATATTTTTTTTACATTATGATGAATCTACCTTTCTTCTCTCATTGTGTTTTATATTATCTCAATACTCTTCATGATTCCCAATAGTAATTTACTTATCACTACTACTTTAGTCAACATAATTTTATTCAAGACCCATAATAAATGCAACAATTTCTAATGAACCACTGAATTTATAAAGTATGGCCAATAACAATGGCTGTATTAGATATCATTGGTTCTTTTAATATCATATCTATTTCTTTATCTGTTTTTTGTTTAAACACATCTTAAAGTTGCCTATTATTTAAGTATTCTCTTTTACTGGTGCGTATATCAATCCTAGTTAAGGTGGGAAGAAACCATCCAAATTAGAATACAGTGCTCAAGCACCTACTCATACCTTCCCTATATTCAGCAATTAAAGCTCGAGCCAATCAACAGCTTTGGTTGCTATTGCAGCTTCACACGTCCTCTCTTCTCAACACATCCTCTCCGATTGTAAAATTATTCCATATCTATTCCAGTTTGACAATATTTTATGTAAAACTCCACTTTAAATTCAGATTATGAATGTCTAAACCTACATAACAGCTTGATTGCACATATTTTTAGCATCAACAGAACATTGCTGCATTGCCTGCTTCCCTTACAACTCCACATTGCAGTAATACAAGTAATAAAGCTCAGCAACTAGAGATCAACTCAGCTCACTAAATTATATTTGAGATATATAGTCCGTTTAACATATCCACATCATATGTGAAGCTTAATCACCATCCGACATGCCATTCTTTCACTTCGCAGTCACTCCAAATGCATGTAACAATTGTAAATTTCTCACTTACAACACCCAATCTCTCGACTGTCATGA
The DNA here is from genome assembly GCF_019279795.1 of Protopterus annectens. Taxonomy (NCBI): domain Eukaryota; kingdom Metazoa; phylum Chordata; order Ceratodontiformes; family Protopteridae; genus Protopterus; species Protopterus annectens. The sequence continues at coordinate 1,445,173,057 of NC_056741.1, read as the reverse complement.
AAACAAAATAAGAATGTCTCCCTCGTTCATCACTCAAGCTTCATCCAAGCATTAATAAATCTGCAAAAGTGTAACAGAAAAAAAAAACACGAGAAAGGAATCCAGATGCTGCTTTCCTGCAGATCCAATTCAAACTCAGTCAACAGCAACTATCCACAGGAGACCGTGTAAATGCTCGCCAACAGCACATATCGTCAGCCAGTAAAGATCTGTTCTCCAAACACAATTCTCCACTCCAAGTGCGGTGACCATATCTAGAAAAATAATCCACTTTAATACCTCCAATCTAAAGAAATTATAACATAAAGGATTCGTCACTGAATGTCCAGCCTCCAGCTTGTCAAAAAAAGCAGTGATGGCTATCAAAGCCCAATTCAGCAGCTGGTCAGGATAACCAGGGGAATGAAGGACACAGACACGACTTGTAAATCATTTAATCAGTGCACAATAATAGCCCAGAGTCAGTTATTAGACAACCAAGTTCAAGAGAGTCACTTGAACAATAAGACAATATCAGTAAATTAACAACCACCTACCACCCAACCTTTGGTGGGCTAAATGAAATCTGAAGCCAGATCCCAAAATGGCTATACAAGCAACATCATCCCAAGGAAATGTCTGACTAGTTTTGCATTCCTCAAGAGGTCAGACATTTGAACAAAAGAAGGATGGAAGACTGACTTCTCCCCACACCAGTGAGCAATCAGAACACTGATACATTAGCGACCCCAAAAGAAAACACCCCCAAAGGTCTGAACCACGTCAACTGCAGGGATGCTACACTGAGACTTGGTGATTAAAACAAATGAAGGAAGGAAGGAAGGAAGGAAGGAAGGAAGAAAGAAAGAAAGAAAGAAAATTTGCCTTCTGCAAGAGATGATAGTTGTAACACAGGTTACAGAACAATGAAGATTACCTGCAGTCCTGATAGTTATGGTATTAAAGAAAAATGAAGATTACCTGCAGTCCTGATAATTATGGTATTAAAAACATCATCATCACTGACAAGAGAAAGATTGTAATAAGCAACCACAATTTTTATAAATTTGTACTAAATAAGCCCACATTTATATATACAAAAGTGTACTTAATTTAAATATACTGTTAAAACAGAATGACTATATAACTTTCAATAACTTTTTTATAGAACAATGCAATTAAAGAGACTTTCAGATGTGATGTGTGTAATTATTAAGAGGGCCATGTGGTGTTTTTTAGTCATTGGTTCTATATGTATGGTGCCAATTAGTATATTAACTATATTATAACTGCACTGGTTTACATTGTAGGACACTCTGACTATGATGCATTTTGGCAAAGTTAAAGAAAGTTATACCAATGTATATATGAGCATCTATAAGGAATACAAAATACTTCAAACAATGCTCTGTGCAGGCAAACTATGGCATGCCAAATATGCAATAAGTTTTTATTCTCTGGGCCCAAGGGTGGTCACTATGATACCGATTTAAAGTATAATAAACTAAAGTAGCAGCTTACTATTGGATAAAGGGTCTCTGGTTTAAATAACTATAATAGTTTGAGGAGTGCCTTAAAAGGAAGACAGTTGACATGAAGTACAACAGTTTTCCATACAAACAGTGGAAGTTGGTATAGAGTTGCATACGGAGACAATTACTATCATGCTTGTGCATTTGTAAATGTGTCATTTATGTAAGTGGAATGTTATTTAATTTGGCATACAATTTTAAATGATATGACGCCACGCCATTTTTAAAAAAGGTGTAAAAGTTCAAGTTTTTAAAGTGAAACCACATTAGAACTAAAAAGAATCTATTTTTCATTGTCTCTCTGTTTTCTGACTTCTTTTAACAATTCAAACTCACCCTGAATGCTTTGTATAGAATTTTAATAGGTTTTCTGCAAAATCGCTGTTAATGGAGCTTTGACATATCAGTGTGATCTTAATTTTCTTCAAGCCTCTTTCCCATAATCCATTTCAATAGAAAATTTCTTACCCCTAATACTAGACGCTCCCTGTCTCAGGCTCTCCTCCTCCCCTCCCTTCTCTATGCTGCACCAGTCCTAACATACAGTCTACACCCTTATCTAAACTCCAACAAACATACCACAAAATAGCTAGATTTGCCACCAACTTTCCTTACAACTCTCACCACTGCCTTGCACTCGACTCTCTTCAATGGTGGGAATTCCCCCAACAGCTCCTACTATCTCAGTTTCAAATCACACACACTGTATTATATAAACCATTTATTTATTTATTATTTTATTTTACATTTGTTGCCAATCCCTCTTCTCCCTTGTATCCCCTTAAACCCCCTCTCATACTCTGTGCACATCCACCCAGCAACTCCTAGATATTTATCAACCTGACAAAAATGTTGGTAAACTACTAGACAAATGCACTGTTGCCTAAGCCTGGAATAAATTCCCTGCACACATAAGATCCATTCCCAACCCTAAACACTTCAAAAAGGAACTTAGACTACACATACTAAACACCAAGTCTTGCCCCTGTCAGGACTTTGCCTAACGCACTATACTACTGTATTATCACTCTTACTAGGTTCATATGTGGGTACTAGGTTATCAGCCCTGCGCCCTATATAAGACTAGACAAAAAGGTTCCCTGGCTTTCACCACCCAAGAAAATTATTTTCCCTGTGCCCCTGTCAAGCAGTGCCACAGAAGTGATCCCCGGGGTGAATTTTCTTCCCATCCAGTCGTCAAGATTTTTCTTAAAAAGGGCCAATGAGGAGCTTTGCTTGACATGAATGGGTAGTTTGTTCCAGAGTATGGGAAGCCTCTGGGACAGGAATCTATCCCTCCAGCATGTTCTGTTTATTGTGGTGACAAGGTTTAGGTCCCTGGAGCGTGTGGTTCAGAGAGTTTGGGATTTCTTTAAGTGTAGCATATCCACCAGCTCTGGGTTTGACATAGCTTTGTATGTTAGGTAGAGATCACCTCACTGTAGGTGATATGCAATGGAGTAGACCTAGAGTTTTTTTGAGACGGTCTGCATATGGCATATGTTTGAGGTCGGTAATCCTCTTAGTGAGGTATTTTTGTGGCCTTTCCAATTGTTGTAGGTGTTTTGTGAGATACATGCCAAATGGGGCATTGTACTCTATAATGGGTCTGATGAGGGATGAGTAGAGAGGAACAATGACCTCCTTTTTTCTAGAAGAGAACCCTTTTGTGATGTGGTGTGCCATGTAGAAGGATTTCCTGACTACTTTGGCGATGTGGTTATCAAAGGAGAGACTGCTGTCCACCTGTGACCTGAGGTCTCTTATCACACTTTCAGTGTTTAGTGAGCTACCACCTATGTGGTAGTTCATGGGTACCGAGTTTTTCCCAAAGGGGATAACAAGGCACTTCTTGGCATTGAACTTGCGGCCATGACTTTGACACCAAGCATCTGTCTCTGTGAGGCCCTTTTGTAGACTGTCTACATCATTAGGTGATTCTATTATGGCTCCCAGTTTGCAGTCATCTGCGAACTTTGTTAGCCAAAGACCTTCTGTGTTGGCCTGCACTTCAGAGAAGTAGATGCTGAACAGGAGAGGACCCAGGACCGAACCCTGTGGTACTCCACTCATCACTGGTCAGAAGTCGGACTTGGAGTCGGCTACTTTTACTGTGTGGGTTCTGTCAGTGAGCCAGTTGACCACTCACTTTGTGACATAGGGATTTATGCGCAGTTTAGTGACTTTATCTATAATTCCAGAGTGGGGGATGGTATCGAAAGCCTTGGCAAGGTTAAGATAGGCTGTGTGCACTACCTTGACCTTGTCTATGGGTCTAGTGACTGCTTCAAAGAAGTCAGTCAGGTTTAGTAGACATGACCTACCTTTTACAAACCCAAACTGAGTGGGGTCCAAGGTTTGGAGGTTATCTATGTCTTTGTTTATAAGCTCCAAGATGATACGTTCCATGGCAAGATAGGCTGTGTGCACTACCTTGTCCTCATCTATGGCTCTAGTGACTGCTTCAAAGAAGTCAGTCAGGTTTAGTAGACATGATCTACCTTTTACAAACCCAAACTGAGTGCGGTCCAGGGTTTGGAGGTTATCTATGTCTTTGTTTATAAGCTCCAAGATGATACGTTCCATGGCCTTGCAGACAAGGCTTGTCAGGCTAATGGGGTGGTAGTTTCCAGGGTCTGTGGTGGCACCGCCTTTGTGGAGTGGGAAAACAGTCACTGTGTGCCATTCAGTAGGCACATAGCCTAAGGTGAGGCTATGATTGAACATGGTACTTAGGTGGGGTGCCAGTTCATTCCATAGTTCATGCAGTACGCAGCCTGGGATGTTGTCTGGTCCCATGGATGCCATGTTCTTGGCTTTGGAGAGTGCAGTCTTTACTTGTTCATCCCCAGTTATAGGGGCTATGCATTCTTCTAGTATTAAGATGGGCCCTTTGGAGGATGAGAGGGGGTAAAGTTAGCACTGAACCTATCTGCCAGGATGTTGGCTATATCGGTTGGTTCTGTATATTTAGTGCCATTGTGCTGTAGCTCAGAGCAGAGATTATTGCCACCGAGATTCTTGACATAGCTGTAGAATGCTTTGTGGTTGTCTTTGGCTTTGGAGGATTTTATGAGGGATCTCAGCTTCTTACTGAGGCTAACCAGGGAGTTCCTCCAATCATGGAATTTTACTCTTTTTTTGCATCAGCTTCTTCCTTCTGTTGTAGAGTTTGTTTATGGCAGGGGACCACCAGATTGGCTTCCTTTTTGGAGGATAGCGTCTTGGTTATGTTGGGGATGGCATGATCCATGCACTCGTGTATGTGCTTATACAGTGCATTTGTGTAAGATTCAGCAGTCGCACCTCTATTTTCCATCTGCACGGGTGTCATGAAGTTTGTGTGGACTATGCATGGTATGCGGTGTGGAGGGCTGTGGAGATCACATGTGTTTTTGCTTCGGAGGTCTCCTTTGTTTGGGTATGTTTATATAGAGGACCTCTGCATATGCTGGTGTTTGTTGTATAGGTGTGGGTGGTGTTTGAGGTGTAGTGATTGTGTTCACAGCCTTTTCAGGGCCAGATATACTGGATTGAAGGGGAGAGAGCTTGGACTGTAGGTTCCTAATGTATTTGCATATCTCACAAATTGTGTTCCTAAGTGGTAGTAGACAGTTGTCCATGTACATGAGGCAGTTGCTACACTGTCTCAGAATGCCATCTGGCAGGAGAAACTGTAGGAAATTGTTCATCCATATTTGTCAGAATATGAGGGAGAAAGGCCACGGAGAGCTAAGGGGTGGGGCCTAAAGCCCAAGTGCTTACAACAAAACTAAGAGCTTAAAATAACACTTACCAGTTTAGACAGGCTATAAACAAGCAGTAATAGAGGCAACAGAAAAGATGAAGTTGAACACTTTAGAGAACAGGCAGCAAGTAGCAGGAAAACGCAAAGCAAGACGAAGTAACAGAGTAGTAGGAAGAAACATAAATTAGAAAATATAAGCAGCTGAATGAAATGTCTTTTTTTCTTTAAAGTAAAGCAAAATAGTTGAGTACTATACCAAAGTCCAGCCTGCGATCCCAAAGTCAAATATGCACCAAAAAACGCGGCAAGGACACTGCTATTCCTTAAAATCTTTATTGCACATAAAACACAAGATGGTTTTACATCTAAACTATATAAGAAAGAATGTTGGAAGAATACGATATTGTCATATGATAGCATGCATCCACGTTACACATACTCAAACATTGTACAGGGGCAGGCGAGTAGGATCTCTAGGATATGTTTGGATAATTGTGAATATGACAAAGAATTATAGCTACTTTTAAGGGCTGTTTACAACAGAGGGGCTATCGGGAAGATAAAGTGGATAAGTTGATAAACACCAGTAAAGGCTTTAGGGAAAGCAAATATAAACCTTGGCTTAGACGCACTCCAGCCCAGATAGATAAGAATAAAAGGACCATAGTTGCAAGGAGTCCCCAAGTAATGTTTACATATAGTAGCAACATAGGTGATATCTGTAATATTGTACAGAACAACTGGAACATTCTGACCAGTGATGAAGGGTTGAGGGATATAGTAGGTTGTAGACCCAACTTCAGATATAGAAGAAATAAGAATCTGAAGGATTTGCTATGTAAAGAAAGGCTAAGCAGTCAAAATGTAGTAGCCACAACAAAGGTGGGCACGTTCCCATGTGGGAGGTGCAAAGCTTGTGACCACATTAATAAGAAGACTAACTTTGAGCATCCCATTACACATAGGCAATTTGTATTGAAAGGGAGGGCTACCTGTCGAACGACGGATATAGTTTATTTAGCTGAGTGTAGCCACTGCCCTAGCTTTTATGTAGGGAAAACCAACCAGATGTTGAAGACTAGGATATTACAGCACCTATCTAGTATTAGGAATGGGGATGTGCATAATGCCTTGAGCAGACATGTGATGGATAATGCAACACACAAATTCACTTTCAGGGCTATAGTAAATATAAGGCTTACCACTAGAGGGGGTGATGTGAAACACTTGACAGAATTAGCAGAATCCAGATGGATCATTGAGCTTATGGCCAACCGTACACCTGGTTTAAATGATGTGATACCTGTTAAGCCCACCCTTCAAAATAGGCGGGTCTTTTACTGAATCCTATTGGATATGCATTAATTTAAAAGAAGGGATGTTTTGTTGTATTCTTTATCTGATGAAGGGAGACGTCCCGAAAGCGCTCATCTTGTGTTTTATGTGCAATAAAGATTTTAAGGAATAGCAGTGTCCTTGCCGCGTTTTTTGGTGCATATTTTCTTTAAAGTAAAAAGGGAATGATGGCAATATACAATTATATAATGAAATTCTGACTGCAAATAGGAGCAACCTTCAAATCACTGAAAAAAAAGCAACTGCACAATACAATCAACCAAAAACAACATTACTGAAATACAGGTGCAGTTCACTCTGCTGAATATTCTCTTTGACAACAGAGTTTACTGCTATCTCATTAAAAGTGCTCCATCAAGTGTACAAGCTAATGAAAGGGGGAAAACTGAACCACTGCCATTATGGTAAATCGGATTTTCTGTTAATGCAGAAACTTTCAGATATATAAAAAGTCTTGGCAGAAGCGGTGTGCATGTGTATTTGCAGGTTAGGGCTAGAAGGGGACTGATTTAGTGTGTTCTGCTGTGTGTGAAGGGTCTTGTTTGGTGGTATTATTAGAGAAACTATTTTTTGTAAGGTACTACACAGAGCAAGTTAGGGACAGTACTTGTGTTAGTACATAGTTTGGTGGTGTTGTAGGGCATCACCTCACCAGCTCAACTGCCCACACTCCTAACCCCAACCATACCCATTACCTTACATGTTTTATGCATGTCAATAAATCATACACTCAAAAAAACACATAAAAACACCCATCTTCATTGTTTTTTTTTTTTTTGCATGAGAGCTATCTACCCTGCACCCTATGTGAAGGTTAGGCCCCCCTGCACCCCTTGAATTAACATATGCCAACTCCATGATTGTGCAAACACTTAATAGAATGGTGTGAGTGCTGTGCACACTGAGAAGCCACACTGGTACGGATTATATTTCCAAAAGGCAACTACCACACGTAAACCACCGCCTTCTAAACCTGAACGAACCCACACATGCAACTAATTCTTTCCTACACACACACACACACACACACACACACACACACACACACACACACACACACACTTTGCTAATATTCCAAACAAATTAGTGCGAAGTTGATACTATTAATGGGTCACTCATTCCTGCACCAAGTCTTAAGAGCTACTCCTCATCCTTTCAAAACCTTAATCTATATGTAAATAAATTGGAGCGATCAGCATAAAGGTGAGCTTTTCCTTCAGTCCTTCTGTAAGAACAATGAAGTGGACTGGTCCATGCTCAGCCATGTGGTAAACTTGTCCCCAGGATCCCTTAAGACTGGGATCCATTTCCTATGACCTTACCTATTTAAAGTGTTATCCATGCTACCAGCAAGGGAGTCAAGTACAAGTCATTCTAATTGATTCAGTATTTGTTCTGTATCATATTATATGCATTGTTAAAGTCTAAGGAAGCCATGTCACATGCCATGTTAAAGTCTAAGGAAGCCATGTCACATGCCATGTTAAAGTCTAAGGAAGCCATGTCACATGCCATGCTAAAGTCTAAGGAAAACATGTCACGTGCCTTGTTAAAGTCTAAGAAAGCCATGTCACGTGCCATGTTAAAAAGTCTAAGGAAGCCATGTCACGTGCCATGTTAAAGTCTAAGGAAGCCATGTCACGTGCCATGTTAAAGTCTAAGGAAGCCATGTCACGTGCCATGTTAAAAAGTCTAAGGAAGCCATGTCACGTGCCATGTTAAAGTCTAAGGAAGCCATGTCACGTGCCATGTTAAAAAGTCTAAGGAAGCCATGTCACGTGCCATGTTAAAAAGTCTAAGGAAGCCATGTCACGTGCCATGTTAAAAAGTCTAAGGAAGCCATGTTAAAGTCTAAGGAAGCCATGTCACGTGCCATGTTAAAGTCTAAGGAAACCATGGCCAGAGAACTGCATTAGATTGTGTCAGATATGAACCCCCACTTGTATTAGGATATCTGAAACCAGTGAAGCCTCTTTTTCTAATATGGCCTCTGATCTTTTCCCACTACATAAGCTACTAGCCAGCATCAGAATGGTAAAGGCACTCTCCCTTCTCTCTTCTTCTGTCTGTGTGTGTATTTATCTACCCACACTGTGCATTCACATACACAAGGGTGTAGCTAGATATACTCATTGAACTCAAGTGAGTAAATTTTTTTTCTGAGTATCCCTTGGAAACGTCAACACAAAAAGCACAGAATGTTATGAACTGTATAAACAAATATTATGGTATGGAGGTATGTAAAGAATGCTTGTGTGAAATGAAGTTACCTCAAAAAATTTTTTTTATGGGTATAAATGATAACAGTTGAAAATATGGTGTTCTCTTCCTTTAAGGCTGGGGGTAGCATTTTGAGGGTTGAGTGCATCTTTAAAGTAATAGGTGGGTGGTGGGGGCAACAACATTAGGTTTGCGTACAGAATGTCAAAATCTGGCTACATGCATGCATGTACAGATGTACACTTAGGCCAGCTCAGTCATTATTATATTTGAAAACAGTATGGCAACATAACTCTCAGTTATAAAATTTCTCACTGCTTATGCTCCAATAATATACAAGAAAACTAACTGATTTGTTAAGTACAAACAAAAACAATACTAATGTTAATAAGTAATAAGTAAGCAACACACACATCCCAGATTGCAAATTCAGGGAAAAAAATTTAGTACAATGCCTATAAGAACCTTGTTAGACAAAGTTAGTTATCATGCAGTGTTACTTGCCTTATACACACTGATTGCCTCGTGCAGGAACAGAAAACTGTGGCTGGAATGTCTAGGAACACACAGGGCACAGATAAAGGTCTCATCATCCTTACACAATAACTCCAGTCTCTCTTTATGCTCCCCACAACACTGCTCTGTTCTTCCATTTGTAGCACACAAATTATGCATCGCTTCTTTTTCCCTGCAGTCTCCTTCTTGTTTTGTGTACATTCCTGCTTCACTCAGATTTTTGCATCAACTCAGCCAGCAATCAGTTCACTATGCAACTCTTCAGAGGAAGTTCCTGCCTAAATTCATACCAGATCAGTTTTGTTGTTTAATATCAAATCCTGTAAACAGATGTTCTACAAAAATAGCATCTAATTACAAAATCATTGAGTTATCAGGTAAACAGCAAATAATTTACCATACATAAACTCCACTCTATACACTGCAAGCTATATAACTACAACTAACACTGTTTAGTTTCATTTTCAAAGCACAGGAATTACATCCTGCTGAGAAGTGACCACCTCCTTTTAAAGGGGCAATGCTAAGAGCTCTTCTAATCATAGATCAAAAATGTTTCACTCTAAATACCTTTTTTAAGCAGTCCATTTTAGAAACTTCTAGTATGTTTTTTTCTCAAATTCAAAGATCTGAACTCAAGATAAACTCTACTACATCGGTGGGCTAACTAAACTTGTCATAGTTCCCTTTTTTATAATCCCACCGTCTGTATCTTTGCATAGACACTGTTAGCACTTAACGTCATTCTCACCTTTTAGACAGAAATTCTTCCCATTAGTCCCACAGATATAGCTACTTTGTTTCTACTACAATAAAATATAATGTTAATGGCTTTGTTCTAGATTCAGAAACTGAGTGATAGATTGAAAAAAAAGGCTTTATACCAGCTACAGAATTTCTGTGATTCAGATGAGGTTTTGTAGCACCATGAATAAGTCAGTCAGCATTTTATGTCATACCACAAAGCATTTTAGTAGTTAACCCTCACTCAGCAAACCAGCAGACCTTGCAGTGGCGGCTGGTGACTTCAAATCAAAGGGGGGCTGCAGGAGACAGTGAGTGGGGTCAATGGGAATGGGTGTGGCCAACTAGAAAGGGGAGGAGCTATGCTAAAAACCACAAAAACTGTAACTTTAAATAAATACTCTGCCCTGGGTGCCAAACCATCATTATGAGAGTCCAATCAAGACAAATGACGTGTAGAAGAAAAAACATATTTCAATCCATTGGCTACATGACAGCTTACTTAATATCTAGATGGAAACAAAAAGGTTGTGAGGCATGAAAAAATAAATTACTTTTTAAATACATTATTGGAATGCTAGTCAAAATCAAGTATAAGAAAAACAAGCAGCACTCAACTCAAACCACTTCTCCTTGTACTCCAGTTCTAATTATAATTTATATTCAGCTTTATTAAAGTACCAAGTAACATGCTGAAAGTAGCAATCTCTGTGATATACCCACTTGTAAAAATGTTTCTTATCCAAAAAAGACCTGCTGCCTGACAACTATCTACTTGTTTCATGGTGAAAACATGATCAAAGTAAAAAATGAAAAGCAAACAGGAAACAAGCTCAACATACATTGCTTAAAGGATTGCTGCACAGGATATGGACCGCACATGATAGATTGGCATTCTGTTTAGTTTGCAGGTAAAGCCTGTGATGAGATCTTAAAATAATGTAATCCTGTCCTTTATTACAAATACTGTCATATGCATTTCAATACCCAAGGCTTATATGTTATCTAGTTATGTAAGTATTCTTTGCATGGCAACAACAGAAAGGCTTTCAGTGTTGGCAATTCTTTAACAGTATGCTTATTAAAACTTACTTGGATCTTACAATCTCAGACATTAAACCACCGCTACTTAAACACAGAGCAACAGGCACTTTCTGAATAATAATAAGCATAAATCAACACTATAAAAATATGACAGAAACCAGAACATTCTGCAAAATCAAGGACAGATGAAAAGCCATTGTAGTACTTGTGTGTACCTTGGATGGGGGGATAGTCTGCACATTTACACTGCATAACTGCTCCTTGCCTTGCTTGGACACATCCAGAGTCATTACATGGGGGAGTGGGGTACAACAAGTATGTCACAATTTGAAATGTCTCTGGCTGACTACGATGGCCCTGACATATTTGTCATACCTCTGAACCCCAGAGCAAGAAATCTGGACAAAGCCATACACAGAAGTGGGACAAAGGCCCAAAAATAAGGACAACTTTTAAATATTGCTCTTATAAACTTAGAAAGATAATAGAATAGTAGGTCTTGCATTAGTATGAATTTTCTGAAAGGTATGAAATCTGAAACTGAAATGTCTGTCATTATTTTCTAACTTTGATTTGCCACTAATTTGCCAAAAAAAAAAAACAATTTTATGAAAACTGGACCAAAAATGTGATTAAAAAATATAAAATAGCCACACAATACAGCTGGGAACCTGTCAAAGAAGGGACACGTTTTAATATTAGTACTGCTAACTTGAGCAGCTGACAAAATAAAAGAATCTACATGCATTTCTGAAATAAAAGTAATCTATAACTGATTATTACAGTTATTAATTGTAAACCCTCCATGTTTTCTTCTAAAATTGACATTTTGCGGAGGGATTATTAGGGGAAGAGCAACATTTTGAGCCAAAATTGGGGACAGTTGAGAGGTTTGGATATGCCTAATTCTATAAAGCAATGTATTTGCATATAACTCTCAACCTGTTAATGCAGGAAATCTGGACAAGGCCAAATATATGGGGGAGGGGACATATAAACAGTACTAAAAATTGGCTTTGTATAAAATGAGACAGTTGATCGAATAACAGGTCTTGCTTTAGCATGCATTTTTCTGAAGGTTATGAAGTCTGAAACTCAGTGTCTGTCATTAGTTAGTGAATTCATTTCTAAATGATTTGACAGAAAACCACAAATTTTATGAGGAACAAATGAAAAATAAGAAGCAAAAATCTATTCATTCTGCAAAAATCTGGACAGTTGAGAGGTATAGTTCAGCCAATTCATGCTGTAGGGAATTCAATACAGAATTCAGTTTTTGAGTTTGCTACCCTTCCCCCCTCACAAAATCATGGTTGAATGGAGCTTCCCCCCCCACAGCCATTCCAATGAACCATTACTTGGCTATTTCACCCGATTTACATAAACACTAATGTGCATACTGCTTTACTTCTGCGATGATTTGGACTTCATTTAAAAGTTTTATTTTGCATTTTACAGTGCAAACACTAATAGATGATATATCTGCTAAACAAAGCAATGCAGTCTCACAATGAGAACAGACTTAGCATTAAAACTTCTCTGCCCTTGAAAACTCACAATCTCTGAAACAGCATTGAAACCCACATTCAAAGAAAATACATTTTGCCAGTGGCAGATTAACTTTGGGTTTGGGCTGTTTTCAAATCATAGGCCCCTTGCACACGAAACATACACATGCTCTTTCGTACACCTTCCTGATTGTATTAAATTATATTCCTTGTACAATACAGTACAGTTTTAGAGGGTGTTTTAAATTTATTGTTTTGAAATTTTTCCAATAAACAATGAAACAAAATGCATGCACCAGTAATGAGAAAACTGCCCAATTCAGAACATTTCCATCATAAAAACTCAAACTTCTACAGTCCACCAGTATCAGTACATATGCACAATCTCTGAAGAAGTAAAAGTCATCTAAATAATTCCACATTAAAGAGATCTGTAACTAATGAAGAGGTTGCTGCTAGCAAACAACTTTGTATCTCATTGTTTCATCTACAAATAAAGTGCCCGTTACCGTTGAGGAATAAATTGCCTTTTTTACACTAAAAAAAAATGATAAGCTAGCAATATTGTAATAGGGAATGGATGGCAAATTGATAACAGGTTCATAGTTACTAGGTATCTTCGCATCTACCCCTTTTGCAACACAGTACAGTATCAGAAATGCATCTATCTACTGTGGGAGTACAACCCGCAGCCTTCTGCATCAAAAGCAAGTATACTACCTGTTGTGCTATTAACAATGCAAGCAGACTCAGCATAAGCAGCACTAAACGTTTGCTCCCCTGCAGCTCTCAGCTCCTTGTAAAATCTACTTACTCAGTTGTATCTTTGAACTTTGCAGCACAAAGAAATCTGGAAAAAGCCAAAGTTTATTGTGGGGGGGGGGGACAAAAGCCCAAAAACCAGGGACACATTTTAAACATTGCTTGTATAATGTTGGAAAGTTGCTAGAGTAAAATGCTGTGTTACCACCATACATTTCACTGCCAAGCCTTAAACCAAGGACTCTGTGCAAAACAGTCAGAGCAACATACCACTATGCCAGTTCAGCTGTTTTGTAAAAGAGGAAGAAGGAAACTTAAATGGCTACCATTTAGTGAATTCAGTTCTCACCATAGAACAGCTGTCAACCTCTTAGCACAAAACACCTGAACAAAGCCAGTAATGGGTGAATACAGCCACCAAACATTCAGTGAGTTCAGTTCTCACCATAGCTCTCAACCTCTTAGCAAACAACACCCGGACAAAGCCAGTAATGGGGGAATATAGTCCCCAAACATATTCAGTGAATTCAGTTCTCACCATAGTTCTCAACCTTAGCACAAAACCTGGATGAAGCCAATAATGGGGGAATACAGTCCCAAAAATAGGGACGAATTTCAAATATCCATCTTATAGACTTAAAAAAATGCTAGAATAAAAGCTTTTGTGTTACCATGCACTTTCTGAAGAATATGAGGTCTGATATTCAAATGCGTGTCATTTTTAACATTTGTTAACCAGGAAAGTCTGACTTGGAACAAAAGCTAATTTTTAGCAGAGGCCCAGGGAGAAACACTCCAGACAGACATGTGTCTTTGTAAGATGGGAGGACACTAGAGGAAACAAAAACAGGGAGGGCATACAGACTCCACACAGAAGGTAAGGCACCCCAGCCAAGAATCAAACCAGAGAACATGTAGCTGTCAGGCAACAATGCTACCACTGCACCAATGCACTACTGGCTTTGCAAGGACACAAAAATACAGAAACCACAGATTTTATGAGGAACAGAACAAGTATGAGGGAAAAATCTGCAACATTTTTACAAATGGTGGTGGGTAGGGAATTCAGGCTCTTGCCACCTGGGCCCAAGGTACAGGGTTCAAGCCTTATTCTCTACCCACCACCATGTAGCACCTGGGGCATTACACACACACACACACACACACACACACACACACACACACACACACACACACATACACACACACACTGCCTGGGACAGGTAAATCCTTCCACAGCTTCATTCGTTCGTTTGAGAAGCACTAAATAAATCCTGCCATAGCTTCATTAAGCCTGCAAGATGTCCTTCCCTGATGAGCCTGCCGAAGTTGCAGTCTGAGTCCGATCCCTTTCCTGTGACAGTCTATGCAGTTACAACTACATAGACTTCTGGAATCTCTGCACTTGGAATGCATTGTAATCCAGACTGCTGCTGACACACTCTGCGCATGCCCCAGACTATCTCAGCAGCAGTCCGGATATCAGAAATGCTAGTGCACATGGGCGAAAGTCTGCTATTTGCGATCGTTTTTTTTTTTTTTTTTTTTGTGTTTTATTTTATTTGACTTTCTTATTTTACAGCTGGCGGGGCTGCAGTCCGGCAGTCCAATAGCACGGGCCGCCCCTGAGACCTTGTAACCTGATGCTGCTACGAAGTCAGGGGGAGCAGCACCAAACTGCTCTGTAAATGTGGAACTAGTATATTTATTTTATTACAAGGTTTTGCAGATTTTTCTTTTAGGTGCAATCAGAAGCTAAATTAATGAAATGCATTCCTTCACAGTGTACTACACTCACACATCTGGAAAACAGTGTTTCTTGCTGTACTATTCTGAGTGGTAGGGTAGCCTGACATTTGGTTCAGATTACACAATATTATTTATTTTATTTATTTATTTTATTTTACATTTGTTGACCGGGCTAGTCTAACTGGATATATGTCCATTTTCAGTAGAAGCTCTGGGAGATAAGCTCCGAGGAAGCAAAATACAATCACATTATACAAAAGATTAATTTGTATGTTGAACATTGCAGGTACAGAAAAGGGAATAATCACAGAGGTTGTTTGTTCATAGCATAGTGCTAAATATACAGTTACAATTAGTACAATACAAATGTAGTTACAATACAACATGTAAAAAGATAGCAGCCGAGTTAGACAATATATCAGTAAACAAGCAGACATAAAGAAGGAAAACAAAAAGTAGGAGCTGTAATATTCAGTTGTTTGTCTTTTGGCTTTTCCCGGTTAGGGGTTGGTTCTATTGATAAGACTGGGGTAGGCAATAGATTTGGCTGCCTTTTGTAGGTATTCAGTGGGTAGCTGGTCTGCTGCAGGAGTGCATGGTTGAAGTTTTTGGATAAGGGCAAGAATATATGTAGTTGGGACTGGTTGGAAGAGAAATGGAGGGGGTGGGTTAGTGATATAGTTGGATATAGGTAAGTCCTGAGTGGATAGCTGACTGGCAAGGGTTTGAATGGCCTTAGTGAAAAAGGTATTAATGGCATTAGCAGTCTGCTTGGGATTCTCTTGGTCTGTGCCTTGTGGGTTTGGTGTGATGGATTGACCTGGTTGTAATAACTGATTAATACTTGCCCAGAACCTTTAGCTGGTTGTAGATGTTATGTTAACATGGTTAGTGAGAATAGGTAGAGAAGGAGAGGTAGATAGTGTATTGGGGTGGAGAAAGTGTGGATATATTGGGTGTTCATAGGAGGTTAGCAGGTAAGCTAAAGTTATGGGGTGGTAGACGTGTAAGTGTGACTAACCTCTGTAAGAAGACTGAGGAGGGTAGCTTATACATTTGGAAGAGTAAGTTGTTAGGTTCTTGTTATAGGCTTAGAGGTATGCTAAGTGTGGAAGGAAATAGGTGTAGGGTGTGGTGGGAGAAATTGGAAGAGGTAAGTGAAATAAGGGAATTGAAGTTAATTAACAATGGGGAAGGGCTGTGATTGGTGGAAGAGGGAAGAGGTGTGGTTAGATGGCATAAGAGTAGGACCCCTGGGGGTGGGTGGGAAATGTGGGTAGGGTAGGGGAGCGAAGTGAGCCCACAGGGATGAATGGAGCGGGTAGAGACAAGTGAAGGAGAATCTAGAGAAGAAACTATCAGCAATGCTGGTAGCTGAAGGTAAGTAGGTGAGTCAGGAGTGGGAAAGATCAGAGATATATCAGGAGTCTATGAAATAAAAAAAAAACAGGTGAGAGTATACAGTTGAAGTAAAGGGTGAATGAGAAAATAAGAGCAGGTCTAGGACCTAAGGGGTTTAGTGTAATTACAGAGGAAAATACAGGGGGATAAGCAAGAGATAAGAGTTGGGATGAGGGCAGATCTAGTATTGCAAGTAAGTATATAGGGAGCTAGCTGGTTTAGAACCAGGGAAGGAGTGATAGCTATTAAAGGGGGGTTATTATGAAGTAGAGGAGTTTAGTTGGATACAGGATAGATAGGAGGGGGGAGTAAAGGCTACTGGCTGTTCAGGCTCGTAGCTTACTTTATAACCCCTGAAGCAAGTAGTAGACGGTAGTCAGTTTTACAAACAGGACTTAGTCAACCACATACTTTCTTGCTTCGTTGAGAGAGGGTGCAGGGCAAATTAAGGCTGTTAGATGAGACTGCAGGTAATTGGATAGGGTCCTTTGTCACCAGGTAGATATGTTCTTAGAGACTATTTCAGGAAAAGCGCAATGGAAAGCCGGGTACAGAGGCAAAAAGGTGCTTGGGCAGGTGCAGACAGCAGCCAGGGATATCTAGAAGAATTAAAGATGATAAAGATGCATTAAAGATATTAATTGTGAATCACTCATATCACCACAAGGACTTATGAATCAAAATTAATGTTTGCTGTGCTACAGGTTGCTTATATTCAGCAAACCCAGGTTTTTGAATCACAACCCTCCATACTGTCCAATGTTAAGCTACAGCTACTCCTTGTGGCAAAGCAATAATTTTTCTCTAAATATGCTGCTAGTGTGGCCTGTAGCTGCCTTACAGAGAATACACTGTAGATGAGGAAAGGCCTTACTTCTTTGATACATTTTGCTTGTACTTGCTAAAGATAGACTTTAATAGTTTAGCGGCTTACTTTTGTTGCATATATTAACCTATGACCTATGCTTCAAAGCAACAGTTTTATGATTTTACTAGTAATTCTACTACAAATACAAGCACTTACATTTTTCCTATATCCACTTTATCCATTTCACGATGAGAGGAAAGCCAGGTCCATTCCTTGAACTGAACAGGGATAAAGCAGAGAAACTAATCCTGGAGTGAACAGGATATCAGTTTATGACAGAATGTGTACACATACACACTCACAAATGCATGTAGACACACACACACACACACACACACACACACACACACACACACACACACACACACGCACACACACACACACACACACACACACACACACACACACACACACACACACACACACACACACACACATTCCCTTAAATGCTGGCATATGGCATGCACACCTAAAGGCAAGTATTTGAGATCTAAAAGGGGCAAACTGATACAAGTAAAAAATAAACCTGTATGGTATCTAAAGTGGAGAAATAAGCATTGTGAGACTGCAATATTAACTACTGCACAAATGTGCTACCCTCTGCAACTCATCTGTATTTTATTTAAATGTTTAATACCTGGATCCTACTGCACATGGTCTGCTCTAAGATGGATATGCCTGAGTAACACACAAATATAAATAATAAATAGAATGACAAATGAAAGAGGTAACCAGAACAGGTCAGATGTTTACTACAACTATACTGTACATGGATAGTACTACATCCTGTAAACATAAGAGACAGCCTGCATGTTGGATTTATGCTTTCATATGAAGAGCTGTGAAGTTGAATTACTCCCAGCCATTACATAGTTTTATCTAAGACTTAAATTAACATTTCTGGAGGCAGAACTACAATTTCTGAAAAAGAGAAGCTGCTGTACATACAGCTAAGAGTACAAGCATATCTGATTGCAAGTTTCTTCTCTAATATTCAGACTGAAAATAAATGCATTGTTATATGTTGCTCTAAATCCTTACATACCCTTTACATTATTCACAGTGTTAATGGGGTTTAATTTAGAATAACTGGTGAGAAGTCTGACTCATATCTCCACTGACTTTTTCTAATCTGTAAGTCAGTTCGAAAGTGAAGAGGGTTAAAGCCCAAGGCTATGTCCTATGTGAATGGTTCAGCCAGGGTCCTGGTCACTGGGGGAGCCACATGGGAGTGAGAGAGGAATTACAAGAATTAACCCTTCCCCCATCTCATGAAGGACAGTGCAGGTCATTCTGGCAACACCTGTTAGCATGGTTCCTGGTGAAACAAATAGGGTTGCCACCTTTTGTCGTGGCTAAAACCAGAGTAAAGCCACACTCCTTGCGTCACCAGTAACCCCGCCCATCCCACCCCTCTCCCGCCAACACTACGCCCATTTTATGACATCACAATGACATTACCCAATGGGGAACGCCCTCTTTTTTCCATTCCTGTTGCCCGTTTTCGGCTGATTTACTATGCTTTTCTGTAAAAAAGTATAGTAAATCAGCCGATTTACAAACTCCGATAGTCTGTTTCCTTTTTGAAACAGAATACTAGAGTTTGTACAGTGTTTTCCGGATACCGGAGAATCAGTTTGATAATCCAGAAAAAAACAGAGGGGTGGCAACCCTAAAAACAAAAAAACAGTGACAGAGACATTAGTAAGCATGAGGTGAACAGGAGAATGGAGGATACCCACCTAGGAGAATATTCAAGTATGTGTGTATGCATCAGCAGGTCTGCATCTACTTAGGGTTAAATTGGGATAAATGAGAAATAAACTATATCAGGTTGCAAAGCAAAGGCAGAAAGATAAAGAAGATAGACAATACCCCACTCATTAGGTTGAACAAGGAGAAGGTGACAGTCAGTTGTCTATCAGGTGCCAGGATGAGCCACATAACACATGTACTCAGGTCACTCCACAAGTACAAATATGACTCAATCATTGTCCATGTGGGTGTGAATGACCTGAGGTGTACCTCCCTGGACTACATGAAAAGAGACATGGAGGAGCTCTTGGATTATGTAGCCCAGGTGGGTATGCCCCTAGCCCTGAGCAGTACTCTACCATCACCCAGAATGATACCACAGTATGAACAGAAAATGAATGACTTCAACAATTGGCTAAGTTGCTGGTGTCATTTTAAGGAGATCCAGTATCTGTTTGCCTGGGGCGACATGATCGACAGACCTCGATGCTTTGCCAGAGACGGCCTACATCTCTCACCCCTGGGATTCCGGGTACTGATTAAGGCTCTTGCCACCCCTACAGTGCCTTTTTTAGGCAGTATTCCAAAGACCAAAATTTCACCATAACAGCTGCAAACAAATGCAATCTGAGGGTCATGCTGCTCAGTGCTAGAAGTCTAAATCTCAAGATGCACTCGCTCGAAGCTCTCCTCAAAATGGAGAATGTTGACATCTGTGCTGTAATGGAGACCAGGTTTAAAGAGGCAGAAAGCACCCCTGCACTTCCAGACTACAACTCATTCATACCTTGCAGCCCCAGAATACAGCCGGAGGCTGCAAAGACAGTGGTGTTTCCATCTTCTTAAAGAATATGCACATTAGACTGGTAGCCCAGCATAATGCATCCAAGATACTTCAGCTACAACTAACACTGGGTAAGATGGCGATACAAGTCATAGCCTGCTACAGAACCCAAAACACGTCCCTAGACACTCACTCTAAGTTCCTATGCACCCTGGAATCTATCAAGGTCCAACCCAATACTCTCATACTGGATGACTTCAACTACCCTTCCATCAACTGGGAAAACTATTTAAGTACCAATGTACAGACCCAACACTTTCTGAAATTTATCAATTCCAGTGTCCTGGACCAGTTCATTCTGACCCCCACTAGAGGAAGCAACATCCTCGACCTGGTTATCACCAACATGGGAGACCATTGCTCCACACCTATAGTCAATTCCTCCCTGGTTAAATTTGACCACAAACTGATCACCGTGGAAATCTCCATCTCACCTACACCCCTGCTAAGGTGACCACCCTGAAAATCTTCTCTAAAGCTGACTTTTGGCTCCTAAAAATGAAGCTGGCTAACTTCTTGTCACCCATGTCAATGGAAAATAGTTGCATGACTGCCGAATCATACACCACTGCACTGTACGAGCATGTACTCAAATGCATGAACCTTGCCATACCAAATAGAACTAAGATGCCCTCCTCCAAAAAAGGAAGCCAATCTGGTGGTTCCCAGCCATCAATAAACTCTACAACAGAACAAAGAAACTATTGCAGAAAAAAATGAATTCACAAGACTGGAAAACCTCCCTTACCAGTCTCAACAAAACGCTGAGATCTCTTATCAAATCTGCTAAAGCCAGCTATGAAGGCAGAATTGCGGCTGACACCAAAAACAACCACAAAGCCTTCTATAGCTGTATCAAAAACCTCAAAGGCAATACCCAGATTTGCTTTGAGTTATTGCATAATGGCACCTCCTATACTGAGCCAGCAGATATAGCCAACATACTGGCCGATAGATTCAGTGTCAACTTTACCTCTCTCTCCCCCTCTAAGGGCCCTATCACAACACCAAAAGAAAGCCTGGTACCCACCATTTCTGCAGCACAGGTAAAAGCTGCATTGTCCAAAGCCAAGAATGCAGCATCCATGGGAGCTGATAATATCTCTGGCTGCAACCTACATGAGCTACAAATGAAATGGCACCACATCTGTGTGCCCTGTTCAATCACAGCCTTACCTCAGGCTATGTCCCTAATGAATGGCACATTGCTACAGTCATCCCACTCCATAAATGGGGAGCAACTACAAACCCTGGGAACTATTGCCCCATTAACCTGATGAGTCTGGTATGCAAAGCTATGGAGCACATCATCATGGACCTGGTTAACAAAGATATAGACAATCTCTAAACTCTTGACCACACATAGTTTGGCTTTGTCAAGGGGAGATCCTGCCTGCTGAACCTGGTTGACTTCTTTGAGGCAGTCACCAAGGCTGTGGATGAGGGTAAGGCAGTGCATACAGCCTACCTCGACCTGGCCAAGGCCTTTGATATCATTCCCCACTCAGGTACCATTGATAAACCCACCAAACTAGGCATCAATCCTTACATCACTACGTGGGTTGCAAATTGGCTCACAGACAGGACCCACAGAGTGAAAGTTATGGATTCTGAGTCAGACTTTTGACCAATCACTGGTGGAGTCCCACAGGGCACAGTCCTGGGCCCTCTCCTGTTGGCACCTACTTCTCAGAAGTCCAGGCCAACTCGGAAGGACTCAGGCTGACCAAGTTCACTGATGACTGCAAGCTAGGAGTCATTAGCAACTCTCCAAGTGATGCAGGCATCCTACAAAAGGGACTCTCTGAGACCAATGGCTGGTGTCAGAACCATGGCCTGAAGCTTAACGTCAAAAAATGCATTATCATTCCCTTTGGAAAAAACTCAGTTCCCATAAATTACCACATTGATGTAAGCCCTCTAAACACTGAAGGGGCCATAAGAGATCAGGTCGACAGCCACCTCACCTTCGACCACCACATTGCCACTGTAGTCAGTAGGTCTTTTGACATGGCACATCTTATAACCAAAGGTTTCGCATCCAGGAAGAAAGAGGTCATCATCCCTCTCTACTCATCCCTCATTAGACCAATCACTGAATATAATGCCCCGTTTGGCATGTACCTGACCAGATACCTACAACAGCTGAAAAAGCCACAAAAGTACCTCACAAAAAGGATCCTAGACCTTAAACACATGTCCTACATGGACAGACTCAAGAAACTTCAGCTGTTCTCAGTCTCTTATCGTCTCTCCTTGACTTACAAAGCCATGTCCAACACAGCCCTACTTGAAATGCTACACCTAAAGAAATTCCAATCCCCCGCTCCACACGCTCTAGAGATCACAGCCTCATTACTACAATTAATAGAACATGCTGGACAGACAGGTTTATCTCCCAAAGACTGCCCATACTCCGGAATAAGCTTTTCATTCATGTCAAGTAGAGCACCTTGCTGGTCCTCTTCAAGAGAAATCTTGACGAGTGGATCAGTAACAGAAAGTTCACTCCAGGGATCATTCCAGTTGCCCTACTGGATAGGGGCACTGTGAACTAACATCGGGTGGCAAGGTGCCTGGGCAATTTTTTTTGGGGCTAGGCTTGTAAAGACTCCAGTGCCATTTGCCTAGAACACACCTATGAACCTATGAACCCTTCATAATGGATGCCAACAACAGCCTGCTCACCAGTCCACAGGACATCAAAGGCAGATGGAAGCAATACTTTCAGCAACTTCTGAATAAAGAAAACCCCACAGATGCTGTACTGTCCCAGACACAGCCTACAATGAGAGAAGAGGAGGAACCAATCCTAAAAGAAGTAAGAATAGCACTAAGGAAAATGAAGTCAGGGAAAGCAACAGGCTCAGATGAGGTCACAGCAGATATGATAAAGATGCTGGGTGAGATAGGAGAGAAATATCTCCTGAGGTTACTCATACCAGTATGGAGAGAAAGGCATATCCCAGATGATTGGAGAATAAGCATATTTGTGTCAGTGTACAAGAGCAAAGGGGACATCCATAACTGTGGGCAGGACAGAGATATCAAACTCCTGTCACATTGCATGAAAGTCCTGGAGAGGGTGATTGGTAAACAGATACGCAGAGTAGTAAAATGTAAGATGGCAGATGAGCAGTTCGGATTCAGATAAGGATGCAGCACGACTGACCTGATGTTTGCAGTGAGACAGATAGTTGTGAAGCAGCTAGAGATGAGGAAAGAGTCCAACTGGGCATTCCTAGACTTGGAGAAAGCATATGACAAGGTCCCAAGAATGCTGATCTGGGCAGTACTGCTGTGTTTTGAAGTTCCAGAAACATTGATAGAATTAGTGCAGACTATATATAACGACCCAATGACTCAAGTATGAATACTGTTTGGTCTCACAGAGGGGTTCCCAGTGGGAGTAGGTGTGCACCAGGGTTCAGCTCTGAGTCCACTGCTGTTCATACTGGTGATGGACTACATTAGCAAACAGGTCAGAGAGGACAGATCAACACAGTTGCTGTGTGCAGATGATGTGGCATTACAGGCAGACTCTGAGCAAGAACTTCAGCAAAGGATAGGGGAATGGACTGCAAAACTGAAGGCAACCTCAGGATGAAACTAAACACATATAAACAGTGGTAATGGAGGCAAGCTGGAGAAATCAGAAGAAGATGAGAATTGAGATAGAAGGGAGGATAGGGGAACAGGTTAATAGCTTCAAGTATCTGGGAGGGGTGGTTGAGGATAAGGGAGGTGTGAATGAAAAGGTCAAAGCTAGAATCAGAGGGGCTGTAGCCAGCTGGCGTAGAGTCTCAGGTACTGTGAATGATAGAAGAATATCAAAGAAGCTGAAAAGTACGGTGTACAACATAGTGGTGCAATCAGTACTACTGTAGGGTACAGAAACCTGGACAGTATAGGTAGAGCAGTTGAGGAAGCTAGAGGTGATGGAAATTAAGTGCCTAAAAAGGGTGGTAGGATGTCCTTTGTGGGATAAATGAAGAAATAAGGACATAAGAGCAGAAGACAAAGTAGCTCCAACTGCAGGAAAGATCAAAGAGAACAGATTATGGTGGTTCGGACATGTGCAGGAAATCAGATGATAACCTGGTGAAGAAGATTTAGGACAGACAGGAAGACAGTAAGAGGAAATGCAGACATCCAGCAAAGAGGTGGATGGATTGTGTGAGAGAAAATCTGCTACAGTCAGGCATGAGTGTCAAAGAAGGCAGGAGTGTGACATTAAATCAAGAGAGATGGTGACAGTTAACATGATACCCCAGACCCATGTAGAGAAATTGGAAAAGGGCATTGAAGATGATGATGATGATGATGATGATGATGATGAAATGAGAAGAAATGAGATATTTACTAATGAGTGACAGACTACTTGATACATTCATAAATATGGAATACGTGGTGGTCTGGTGTGTGATAAATGTAACATTTTGCATGATAAGTAATATTGTGCACACTAGTTTATGAAACAAGTTTTATTATACGTGACAATGGAATGTGTGAGGTTAGGGTATAGGATACTTCTAATATTTTGCACATTATGTTTAGGGGATGAATTTTATGATAAGTGACAATGGGATACATGGGGGTCTGGCATGCACTAAATGTAATATCTTGTACTGTAGGGTTAGCCAATGATTTTTGAGATGAGTGGCTATGTATTAAATACAGTTTGATGTCTGAAACATATAATGTCTTGCACTTTAAATTTAGGAAATTAATTTTATACTGAACGGCAATGTAATACGTGAAGGTCTGATATGTGGTATGCACTACTGACTTAGGGAAAATTTCAAGATGAGTAGAAAGACCTATATCATGACCTGAGTTCTGTAATATTACAGTACTAGACATTTTATGTATAAAAATAAAAAATACTGCATTGTAATTATAAGCTTTTCCTGTTTTAGGTTAGATGAGCATTTCAAATTAACTTTAGTGGTCTATGTTAATTGTCTAAGTTTACTTTGAAGAGAGCTTTAGGTAGTTTGTGTACTTGTTTTATGCATGGAGTGTCTCATGAGTACTTATATGCTCTTATGGTAAGGAATTTTTTTTTTTTTTTGCACTAATGGTTTACATCCTGATGTTTTTACAGTGTACTGAGGATTATGTTTGGGTACATTTATTTGATTGTCTAAGGACATTTTAAATGTTTTTTTTGCACTGACCGTTTACATCCTGATGTTTTTACAGTGTACTGAGGATTATGTTTGGGTACATTTATTTGATTGTCTAAGGACATTTTAAATGTTTTTTTTGCACTGACCGTTTACATCCTGATGTTTTTACAGTGTACTGAGGATTACGTTTGGGTACATTTATTTGATTGTCTAAGGACATTTTAAATGTTTTTTTTGCACTGACAGTTTACATCCTGATGTTTTACAGTGTACTGGGGATGGTGTTTGGGTACATTTAGTTGATTGTCTAAGGACATTTTAAATGTTTTTGCACTGACCGTTTACATCCTGATGTTTTACAGTGTACTGAGGATTATGTTTGGGTACATTTATTTGATTGTCTAAGGAGATTTTGAGTGTTGTTTTGCACTGACAGTTTACATCCTGATGTTTTTACAGTGTACTGAGGATTATGTTTGGGTACATTTATTTGATTGTCTAAGGACATTTTAAATGTTTTTGCACTGACAGTTTACATCCTGATGTTTTACAGTGTACTGAGGATTATGTTTGGGTACATTTATTTGATTGTCTAAGGACATTTTAAATGTTTTGCACTGACAGTTTACATCCTGATGTTTTTACAGTGTACTGAGGATTATGTTTGGGTACATTTATTTGATTGTCTAAGGACATTTTAAATGTTTTTGCACTGACAGTTTACATCCTGATGTTTTTACAGTGTACTGTGGATTATGTTTGGGTACATTTATTTGATTGTCTAAGGACATTTTAAATGTTTTTTGCACTGATAGTTTACATCCTGATGTTTTTACAGTGTACTGAGGATTACGTTTGGGTACATTTATTTGATTGTCTAAGGACATTTTAAATGTTTTTTACTGACCGTTTACATCCTGATGTTTTACAGTGTACTGAGGATTATGTTTGGGTACATTTATTTGATTGTCTAAGGACATTTTAAATGTTTTTTTGCACTGACAGTTTACATCCTGATGTTTTACAGTGTACTGAGGATTATGTTTGGGTACATTTATTTGATTGTCTAAGGACATTTTAAATGTTTTTTGCACTGACAGTTTACATCCTGATGTTTTACAGTGTACTGAGGATTATGTTTGGGTACATTTATTTGATTGTCTAAGGACATTTTAAATGTTTTTTTGCACTGACAGTTTACATCCTGATGTTTTTACAGTGTACTGAGGATTATGTTTGGGTACATTTATTTGATTGTCTAAGGACATTTTAAATGTTTTTTTTGCACTGACAGTTTACATCCTGATGTTTTTACAGTGTACTGAGGATTATGTTTGGGTACATTTATTTGATTGTCTAGTTTTGGTATTAAAACATTTTAGTTAGTTTGCATCATAGAGCCATGTCTGCTTTGATAACAATGTCATTTTACATTTGATTAATTTTAGTGTTTTATTTCACTTTTCATTTTTTCACTTTTTTAATTTTAGTATGAATGAATTGCATTTCTAAGAGTGGATTTAGTTGTCCATAATTTTTATGGGGGTATTTTCTACATGCAGTGCATGAGTTTATTTTTAACAATTAAGTGATTGGGCGATACAATCCATATTTTAGTAATTTTTTGATTAAAATAATTTAATAATAATTTGATGTTTTGGTGTGTTTGTGTGTATGTGTGACCATTTACATTAGTTTTTATTGAATAACACAAAGAAAATAGGATCCAGGAAGCAAGTAAACTGAGTCAATGGCAATAAAACCAGTAAAATCCAAAAAGCACTCCAGACTCAGAAACACCAGTAAAAGACTTTTTTCCCAGTTAGGAGGCACCACAGTGGATCAATGGTACACTATTGATTGGCAGTGGGTTTTTACGGTGTTGAGTTGCCAGCCAGGTGCCCAACATTCACAGAAGGCACACACACACACACACACACACACACACACACACACACACACACACACACACACACACACGCACCTACCTGCATGTCTTTAAAGTTCACTCGACTGCAGAAAGGACATGCAGACTCCGCACAGAAGTATCCACTACATGATGTTTTTTGGAATGTTTTTTTTACACTGACAAAGGGAGAAATCCCTAAAGCTTTGTAAGATTAAAAGTTTTAATGGCTTTTCTAAGTCTGGAGTGCTTTTTGTTTTTTATTGAGTAACACAGATATTGCTGGTTTAGGATTTTTTTATTAGGGTAGATGATACACCAAGGATATAGATAAACTGCTGATGTCTTAAAATTCCAGATAAACATCTCGTGATGTATTACAAATATAGATAAATAAAATGAGCAAATCAAACAATGTGACTGGCTAACAGGGATATGCAAAATATGCATAAAGCACATGTAAAGAAAGTCCTTCACAGAAATGGCTGTACAGCATAGAGGATTATGATGGGGTCACCAATCATAACCTGCTTGTTATGTGTTCGAGACATGGATGTCAAGAAATTTACCTCAGGAGTGAAGCTTGAGAGGTTAATCTAGGCATCCATGCTGCGAATACATAATTTAAGGTTATGACTGGTGAACTGATCATAATTACTTGTAGTGCATTGAGCTGTATCTGCTTTATCAGTTTGAGCAGTAGAGAGAGCAGTGAGGAAGGTAGGACAGCCTCAAATGAACTACTGAACCCATGTTATACACTACAGAGTGTGTTTGTAACAGCAGATACAAGCTTTGCAAGTAGGAAAAGATACAGCTGAACTTATTAGACTTGTCATATTCACTTACCTCTAACCCTGGAAGGATTTCTCTGGAGTATACACCGGCAACTTTGAGTCAAAGAAGACATTGTTGGAACACTAGAACTGCTATTCTGCAAAGGAAAGTTGGATGAAGACTGTGGAAACTGTTGGGCTTGACTCACCTGTGTAAGAAGCTATTAAGATTCTTCCCTATTTATATAACTGTTATTACATGTGATGTAAAGGTGCTATGGAAAATAGCTATGAACTCTGGACTCTGAGGGGCTGTTTATGTGTATTGTGCTGTACGGGATGGAGAACATTCTGAACTGTTATTTTCCATATAACTTAAGTACTGTATAATAACTGCATTTATGTCTTGTGAATAGACCCATGCTGAATCTTAAAGTTGAACTACACACACACACACACACACACACACACACACACACACACACACACACACACACACACACACACACACACACACACACAGATATTGTCATTCATAAGACTCATTCACACTGTCAAAATTTGGCTTTGCAGCATGTAATGGAACTGTGATATTATGAGGGCAGACAGGGAATAAAAGCATATCACAGGCATCAAGCATCGATCTAAAGAATACTGAATGACCATATCAGTTTCCCTTACACTGTAGGATAGAACGCCATCACCTGAGGGCATCTGTGACATCACCCACTTCCCCAAAATGATGAGATTTACCTGTTGTACACATGTGGCATAAGAAACCCCCACAGGTGAACACTGGCAGCATTATATCAATAGGAAGGGCTGCTACCATTCCCTAAACTTATAGGCAGTATGTCATACACAGGGGTTCATAATCAATGTGTCTGATCAGCATCCTGGAAGTGCCCATGATTCATAACCACTGGGTAGATAAGTGTAGACATATGCCCCACATATTGATAGCTACAGGCAACAGGTATTCAGACCTCTCCCCCATAGGTCTCTTATGTGTTTTAGAGGATGCAGGACATTCAACAGAGTCCTGGCTGATCATACCCATTAGGAACCCACACAGTGTGTCTAAAATGCAGAATGACACCATCTATTCACAAATGAGGAACATTGTGCTCAGCCTATTGCAAGCTCAGTTCTACTGCATGAACACATCCTGGGACACTTGAGTATACCCCTCTTAGTGCTTGCAAGCTATCTGATCATGAGGAAGAAGGCAGCCCAACCCTTGATCTCAGGAACCTCCAGATTCACAACATCATGCTCTGTCACAATCACCACAAGTATATCCTGCAGAAGCAGCAATGACAGTGATGATGACAGAGAGCTTCCTGTCACTGCACCACATGCACACTGATAGCATTGTGAACAGTATCTGGCACTGTCACAATCACCACAAGTATATCCTACAGGAGCACCAATGACAGTGATGATGACAGAAAACTTCCTGTCACTGTACCACATGCACACTGATAGCACTGTGAACATTATCTGGCAGTTAAGGTGAAGTAGTAATGTTTAGTACACCTGTATGGGCCCTGACAAGTACAGGCACTGTGGTGTCAAACAAAACAAAATGATGTATACAGTATTACTCAAAGCCTGTATTGGGTATTATGTTGATTCTTTGACATTAATCACATCTCTGAAGTTCTGGGAGCTCTAGAATGCACGTGTCTCAATAAATTTCCACAGTCAGGGGTTATTTCAATAGGAAGAGTCACCATTCCACCAACTCCAAGGTCATTTACAATGCACAGGGTCTCAAAACCAATGTACCTGGATAGCACCATGGCAGTGTCCATGATTCACACTGACAGCATACAAGTCAACTCTAGTGCAACTTCCTGCATGGTGAAATTCCAAAGGGTTGTCTAGCAGAAAAGTGTAAGACTACACACAACATATGGAGAGCTACAGACAATACATACCCAAGATTCAGCCTTATATGTCTGTGTTGTGTTTCATCTGATGCAGGATACACACTGGAGGCATGGTTGACGATGTCCTTAGGAATCCACACAGTATGGCCGAAATGCAGCATAACACCATCCATTCCTGAACAGAGACCATAGAGTTCAGCTTGGTGAAAGCTTGGCTCCAGTGACTACACATGTCTGGGCAATGCAGTACTCCTCTGCCACTGAAAGAAAACTATAGCAGTATGATATATGCAACAGCATGAGCAGGAGGAAGCAGGCAGTTCACCACTTAGTACTGGCAGCCTGTGGCCCTACAGCACCAAATCCTGTCACAGCCCCCTCAAATACATGCTGCATCAGTGACAACAGCTATGATGACAGAAAATGACATCCAGCCACAGCACTCCCCCAGACAGCATTACAGATAGACTATGGCATCACAGGTAAAGCAACAACTGCTCATCCACCTGTCCAGGCTGAGCAAAGTACACAGTGACAATGTGGTGTCACACAGAGCCAAATGATTTAAACAGTAGCATTTAAAAGTCATGCTGGGAAATGCATGGTTGAGTCACATCTCCATTTATACCACATAAGAGAGACACTGGTGAAGGTGACAACCATCAACACATCCACAGGTACCTAGGGGCAAATTGAGACATGGATGCACCCATGTTGAGGAGGGGAGACTTCAGGTCAACAGAGGTAGAGGTAGAGAGATAAGTCTCATGGATGGGGACATCCATGTCACTGCAGGATGGATGAACCAGTACAAAGGCTGTGGGCCACTGAAATGGTTGGATGTGTTGTTGCTGGAATGGGACTGGTATGAGGTCCACCACTGAGATTTTTTCCACCTAAAAGATCCATGCCATAGCTTCTCAAAATGGCAGGTGAGACAGTTATATCCTTTAAGGGAGAGTGTCAAGATTTCCTGCAACTCTCATTGTTTCATTGTTTTGATTAAGCTGGTAGGTCAGGTGATCCCACTGTTTACATTCAGACAGCTTTTACTGTGATGGCTCAGGTTTCAGTATCTTGGGAAAAGGGTAATTTAACAATTCAGGAAATGCTAACAGTTTCCACTGTGTGCTCTTTTATTTACAGCCCCATGGTGTTTCTAAAACCTTATCATTTCACTTTGAATGTACAGAAGAAGTGCTTATATGAGCTACTTTTTTTGCATCTTTCACTTTGTTGGCAGGCACAAATATTTTCTGCACCACAGTTGTTTGGGTGTACATCTAATGGAAAAAGATGTAATGGATTTTAATGCTCATTGATGTGATTTTTACATAATGTCCTCATTCAGTGGGTCCTACTGATGTTTGTCATAAGAGAAAAGGGCACAACAACTATGTCCTTGGATGCACAGTAAAGGATGCATTACTGTTGGTGAAGGAGGACTAATCAGAATGTGACAGAAAAATAGGTGCACTGTTACATTATAAGCACTCAACAACAAGTCAGCTTTCAATAGTAGGCATGGGGAAAGACATCTCGGTTGTATTCAATAAGCCTACACTAAGTGTACACAATATGTATTCAATAAAATTCTTATCACATTTTTTGTGCTTTCTAGTCACTCAGAAGGATTACATTGTGTACATGCAGTCTACACTTTGTGGTAACCTTTATGAATCCCTGTCAATATTTAAAGCTGCAAAAATATCAGCAGGAAAACTAAAATTAGGAGGAAGAAGGTGTGTTATGTTTGTGTTGTTTCTTCACTCTGAACAGTGTACACTTAGTGTAGGCTTTATTAAATCTGGTCCAGACTATTGTTCCACATTGCTAAAGAATTATCCCTAGTCCTGATGTACAAACAGTGCTTCAGGGAGGTCATCTGTAAAGCCGTTCAGCATGGGTACCACCCAGAAAGAATTTTAGTGAGCTTATTCAAGAATACTTTAGGTGAATTTAGTTCACAACTGTAAAATCTGAACTCTCCTAAAGATGTTTTAACATACATAGGGACAGTATTTTTTTTCTGCTTGTTTATGCAACTCACCACATTGCATTACAAATCATATGCAACCTAAAGTCTCACTGTGCCATCACTACAAAGTTTCAGAGATTGGATGAAATGCATTCCTCCTGTCTAATAAACACCATATCCAAAGTAATCAGGGTTTGCAATAGACTTACAATAAGGCAGTTTTATAATCCTGACTCACATGTCATTGAAAAACAAAATACCAAACAATGAACACCTGCAAGCTGTTGGAAATCGAAATAAAAATAAATAAGTTTGAAATAATAATCTGAGAAATAAAGAAAGACCAGTAATACACCTCACCAGTTCTGCTGCACCCCATGTAGGGACTGTTCCATCCACAGTCCTACTATTTGAATAAGCCCACTCTGAACTCGCACAGCTTTGTACCAAGTGAATTACACAGTTTATAGAAATAAAATAATTATATGCTTGTCCCAAAAACTATGTAGTCTTGGAAGGGGAATCTTATAATAG
This sequence comes from Protopterus annectens, assembly GCF_019279795.1. NCBI lineage: Eukaryota > Metazoa > Chordata > Ceratodontiformes > Protopteridae > Protopterus > Protopterus annectens. The sequence continues at coordinate 1,445,140,810 of NC_056741.1, read as the reverse complement.
TGTGGGCAAAGGGTAGTCTTTTACCTCTATGCTAATGTTCTTTAGGACTGATTATTTGTCCTGCTCAAGTATTAACTCCTTGACATATTTTGTCTTTATGAATAACTCCCCTGTTACTCAAATGATTCTGTAAAGGTTGTCTTAGGTGTTGTTGGTGGCTGCACCCCCTGAAATCCCTCTAATATAAATACCTTCCAGGGTTGCACCATTTGTGGGGAAGGGAACCAAGTTATGAGAGCCTACTCTGCTGCATGTGTCCTTTGATGCTACAAGTAGCCACCGCTGTTATTATTTCTGTTTTATGGTTTTCAGGTACTGATTGTCATGTATGAATGTGAGATTTTTTTTTTCAGCAATGCAAAGGAAATCCTCATGTAGGACAGTATGGATAAAATGAGAACACTGTATGGTCAGATGACTGCAAGAGATAGTTGGCATAGGCTACATGTTCTTTGGTCAAGTAGCTAACAGTACCATATTAGCATATAGCCAACGCATTTAGCAGCTGAAAATGTCTCAGATGATGATGTCCTAATAAGCTGGCAGCCCTATCAGGCCTAAAAATAATAACTTAAATCCAAAGATAATGAAAAAGGGGGGGGGGGGTTGGCACTGGACTTACAACTGGATTATTATGGGAGTTCAGTCTCATGTTAACAAAGTTCATAGGTATATAATAGGCTAACTACAACCAGGGCCTTTATAAGCTTATTCATAAAACCCAACCCAATTGTGTCCCTAGTATCACGGACATTTAGTAGGAGAGGTATGTCATCTGGGTAGTTTTTAGAGGTTATATGGAGAATATGTTAGTTTGAGCATTACTGAGTGTATCTCTATATCAGAGATATGGATCCAGACCCTATTTACTATCAACTATCAGTGATATCTAATCAAGTACTGGTCCATTCCTATGTTAGCATCAATGCCTATACAGAGAGATTCTGCTGTATTTCTTTACATGATCCTATGATCTTCAAGTGGAATGAAGCATAGACAGAGTAAGCATGAAGCAGAATGATGGAACATGGAAGTCTGTGATATAGAAATCATGGTCACAGTCAAAGAAAGCTAGTATAATAGACCCAGTGCACCAAGTATACAGTCCTGGTGGTAATGATAGGGCAGGTACAACAGACCTAGTGCACAAAGTATAGAGAGCTGGTGGTAATGATGGGCAGATACAACAGACCCAGTGCACAAAGTACACTGTGCTGGTGGTAATGATGGGGCAGATACAACAGAAAAACAGACAGGCCAGCAGAAAAAGCAGGAATGATGCAGAGTCAAAAATACAATATATAAGGTTTATTTGTAAACCCAAATAACCACTGACCGGTTTCGGCAGAATATGCCTTCCTCAGTGTGTTATAGATGAATAAACAGAGGATGAAAAATACATATGCATATATATAGTATGATTTGACAAATGAGCATAAAAACTGCCCTGTCATTCATTAATATTCATGAGTAAGAGTAGGGACACCAAAAACAGTGCAATTCAAAATGAATGATACTAGTAATGATAATTTCAAAAAATAAATGCAAAACAGTATACATATTTAGATAGGCCAGTTATGCTAAAATATGTATGGAACATATTAATAACATGAGAATATATTATAACAAGACAATATATTATAAATATAGCAAATAATGGAATGAATTTGATAACCACCTTGATGTAGTCAAAGCAAAGTGCACAGAAATGTGCAGAGTGCAAAATACAGGGGAGATATTCAATATCCTGCTGTACTAGGTTAGCAAAAAATCTGATAGACATATATCATCATGATAAAAAACAACATTATAAAAATATATGTATTATGGAACCAATTGGTATATGAAGTAAGAAACATACACTGAAGTGAATGAAGTAAGAAACATACACTGGCTGACAAGAAGTAAAGTGATACCTAAGTAACGATGTTCATAGGTATATATAGTCATGATAAGTCGGCATATGAATGTTGGTATGTTCACATGATAGGATATGTAGTGGACAACTGTGACATAAGAAAAGTTATGGAAATCAAGGTTAAAATGATCATTGAGTCCTGGACTGAAAATAGCTCCCAAAGTAATGATCCAATATTTCTCCTTCTGATTCAGAATGCCATGCCAGCCCTGTTTATTGCTACGATCACCCACAATTCGATCAATAATCATAAACGTAAATAGTGCTTGTGGATGTTGGAGGAGGTGTTGGTACATAGCATTGGTGGTCCTTTTGTTTTTGATGTCACTGCGATGTTCATTAATCCTGCTTCTAAGTTGTCTGGAGGTTTGACCCACATAGAAGGCCCCACAGTGACAGGTAGCTAAATATATAACCCAGTCACTACTGCAATTGCCAAATACCTTGCATTCAAAAACCTTGCTGGTGTTCCTGCTGGAGAACTGTTTGGATTTGGTAATCTGTTGACATGATCCACAATGACCACATGGATGTGTGTGCCCAAGAGTTCATGTCCCGTGAGTGTTAACTGTTTGTGAATAGCCCCACCACTGCCTGTATGTTTGTAGTGAGAGAGGTGTGATCCTAACGTTTTACCCCTTTTGTATGAAAACTTGCATTCCTCGCCTAGAAGGGATCTGAGCTGGTCATTGGCGAGCAGAATATTCCAATGTCTTGATAGTATCACGGATGACATTATAATTCCTACCATAGGTAGTGATAAACCTAATGGTAGGTTGTGCAGTGTCAGTAGGTGGATTCTTGTAATCCAGTAATTCCATTCTCTCCATGTTCTTGGCTCAATTTCTCGCCAGATTGATGTCAACATAACGATATCCCCTGTTCATAAATCTGCGGCAGAGATCTGTACTGGCCATCTGATGATCCTCCTGATTGGAGCAAAGACGTTTCATACGCATAAACTGTGATACAGGGATGTTTCTGATGGTGTGGCGTGGGTGCATGCTAGAAGCGTGTAAGATAGTGTTATATTGGGGATATTCTGGACACCATATTGTCCAGGTTTCTGTAGACAGTCACATCCAGAAAGTTGATGGTTTGTTTGTCATGAAAATTCAATCCCAGATGTTACCATTAAGATATTCCACCACCATCCAGCAATCGTCCAAGTATCGACGTCAAATATCCATTTCCACCAGGTATAGATTGTGGGACATATCATAGATCATGCACTCTTCAAAATATGCCATGAATAAATCTGCATATATGGGGCAAAGATGCTAGCTGCCAGTAGCATTCCCTTGGAAATAAAAGGCGTTCTTGTGTACATGTTCAGATAAGCAAATCAACAGTGTGTTGAATCCTGATGTATACAAGTTGGCCCTGTCCAACCAGTATTGTAATGATTGTAATCCAGCCCAGTGTGGAATGCTGGTGTACAGTGCTTTGACGTCTAGTGTGCACATGAGCCAGTCGGGTTCCAACTGTATGTTCTGAATGATCTTGAGAAACTGAGTGGTGTCTTGTAATCTGGAGTGGTTTAAGGTATTGTGTTAGAAATGCTGAGAGGGGCTCAGTTAAAGATCCTATCCCTGATACAATAGGTCTTCCTGGGGGCTTAGTTAATGATTTGTGAATCTTGGGTAATAAATAAAGAATTTGTTTGCGTGGTTCAACAACTTTAAGATGGGACACACACTTTTGACTAATGATTCCCTCCTCACATGCCAAATTCAAGAATAAATCAATTTGACATTTGAAATTGGGAGTGGGATCAAAAGACATTTTCATGTAACATGTTTTATCAGACAATTGTCGGAGACCCTCCTGTATATAAGCATCCAGATCTTGAACCACCTTTGTCCGCTGGTAATACTACAATTGTTTTGTTATTGCGGTGTTGTTCCAGGGCCAGATTCTCATTTTGATTGAGATTATTCACCATCACAGTGTGTCCATAATTCTGAAAATGAAGATCCCTAAGGACAGATTGCATAAATATTGATACATGCTTGTTCATGGGAGGTTGGAATTCCGATTTACTAAATCTGAACTCATCAGATCTTTGAGAGCATGAATTCACAAAAAATAATTTGAGGTTTAGATTCCGACAAAAGCCCAAAACATCATTCACAACATGATATTCATGGGAAAAGAAGCCAGATATAAAGTTGAGGCCTTTATTAAGTAAAATTAATTGATCCCCAGTCAATGCCACCCGTGAAAGATTGAGAACATTCTGATTAATAGTTATTGCTTCATTTAGGTCAAGAAATTCTTGATCAGACCCTCAGGGAATTGTCTATTATGTTTGTTTTTGTGTTTTCTGCCCCCCCTGTGTTTGTGGCCATGTCTAAAGGGAACTGTTTATTGCTCTTTTTCCTATGTGGAGACCCCTGTCCGAGCTATCATAATCAGTAAGTGAGAGTCTTCTCCAGAGGTACTATTATAAGCTCCCTCCCTGTTTTAAGAATAGACCTGGGTCTCTTCCTGATGCGGTTGGGACCCGGACCCTGACCAGGATCTGCAAACCGAACAGACCGGTTTGTCTCAAAGGGGCGACCCCTCTGGTAGTCGGAGAAATCCCTATGAAATTTCTTTATCTTGCGTTCTTTAGTAATCTTTTCGTGAATACTTAGATCTTTGGATAATTTTTTAATATGTTCCTGGAATTTTGGTGTGGATTCATGTTTCTTGCAATTAGAGCATAAAGTTTTCACTTCCTGGATGTTAATATCCACTATTCTCTCATAATATTCACCAGAGCGTTCACAAATAACATGGACCCAGCTTGAAGTGCTACCTTCCAATCTTCATTAAGTTTGTCATCAGGTCTACCAACCAAAGGTTGGAGCCGTACTCTCAACCCACGAGGGGCTATATTTTGATTGGCATATGCACAAAACAATTTCAAATGCCAAATGTTTGATCTCAAAAGCTTGAGCTCTTTAGTGAGTGAGTGAAAAAGCATATCACTGTCTACTGCAGTATGTTGTTCACTGTTGCCGGAACTATTGCCTGGTGAGGTACCAATACCAAATATTCCAATGTCGTCCCTATCGGCACAAAGTTCAGACAATATATTATCAAGGTCCATGCTGTGGCAATCAGTGAGTCTAATACCAACAATTGCAGAAACACAGTAGGGTTGGGGATAAACCCACTACAAGAGTGAGTTCTATAATTCAAATTCAGGGTTGTCAGGAGCGAGGAGCCTACCAATAGCACCAGGAAGAGCAGACCAAAAGTGGTCAACTAACAATACCCAAAGGATGGATTATATAGTCCCAATGAATTAGGGGGTATCCACAAAGGAACAGTATAAACTATTTGTGATAATTCCAATGTTAGTAAAGATGGACTAGTGCCAGCCCTGTTGTGTATTGAAATAACCTAAGCTGGAAAGTGATATCCAATAATGTGCATAAAATAATGTATATAGATGTCCCAATATATCTTCTATGCTGAAAAATTCAGAATAGACATAAATCAGTAACAATGTGAGAATATGAACCCCATATATACAAAGTTACAGGGGACAACAGATCATAATAAATGATAAATAAATGGCAACTTGTAAACAACAAGACAAACTGTTGGGTGACAGTATCAAAATGTCACAAGATTATAACAAATATCTAATACTACGTATCTCAAAATTACAGGCTTGATGTATTACCAATGCCTAAATGAACATATGTCAATAGGAAACAAATAATAATGTAAACAATCCCCTGATATCAGCACATGTCAAATATTCAAAGGCACATATGTCATCTTTCCATGAAATGAGATCACATTAGCCAAATATACAGTTGTAGAGAAAATCCGTAATGCAATTAAAACAGAAACAAAAAATGATATATTAATTATAATGTGCAACATAAGGCATTTAATGTCCAAAAACAGGCTCTTTCTTATTTTGTAAATTAGAAGATACTAACTGTATGTCCAGAAGTGTAAAACAGTTTGTATTAATGATACAACAATCAATTTGCTTGTTCCCCGTCGTGCTCACAAGAGATGTTCGAAACTTCAACACTTGACTGTCAGCATAAAAACGACCCACCATATAATAATATAGTTACAAAAGTAGCACCTATAATTCACAAGAAAGCCGTATGTTAGTGCTGAAATGCCTGAGTGAGTCTAAGATGTTATGCACCAAAAGTCAAAAAAAGGGATGAAAAACCACTTACTTCTGCCAGTGTTCACAAAATGTACATACATGAATTGATGTTAAATGGACGTATATTCCCCTGTAGAAACTTGCACCAAATAGTCCAAAATATGTGATCCAACTGGATGGTACACGAAACAAACTGTAGGCCAAACACAAACCCCAGCTGGTGCATTAAGGACTAGGCCCGTTCTGTCCAACACTTAAAGACAGTGTCCCAATCCAAAGTTTTACTATTTAGACAAAGTCCAAAATAAGTGATCCAACTGGATGATACACGAAACAAACTGTAGGCCAAACACAAACCCCAGCTGGTGCAGTAAGGACTAGGCCCGTTCTGTCCAACACTTAAAGACAGTGTCCCAATCCAAAGTTTTGCTATTTAGACAAATTGCAAAACCCTAAATCTGGATATAAATCCTGATGAAAAGTAGAGTATCCGTCTATACAAAAGATGTTGAAGCAAGTAGTAACAGTAAAAAAATGTAGAATTTCCAACAAGTGGAAAAGCTGCATCTGCTGCTAGGTCCCACAGCACAGTCAAATCTTTAGCACAAACCAAGTTCTATGCAGGTGGGGGATGCATGGCCCAAACCAAATATCCAGAAAAACAGACAGGCCAGCAGAAAAAGCAGAAATGATGCAGAGTCAAAAATACAATATATAAAGGTTTGTAAACCCAAATAACCACAGACGTTTCGCAGAATATGCCTTTCTCAGTGTGTTACAGACGAATAAACAGAGGATGAAAAATACATATGCATATATATAGTATGATTTGACCAATGAGCATAAAAACTGCCCTGTCATTCATTAATATTCATGAGTAAGAGTAGGGACACCAAAAACAGTGCAATTCAAAATGAATGATACTAGTAATGATAATTTCAAAAAATAAATGCAAAACAGTATACATATTTAGATAGACCAGTTATGCTAAAATATGTATGGAACATATTGATAACATGAGAATATATTATAACAGGACAATATATTATAAATATAGCAAATAATGGAATGAATTTGATAACCACCTTAATGTAGTCAAAGCAAAGTGCACAGAAATGTGCAGAGTGCAAAATACAGGGGAAATATTCAATATCCTGCTGTACGGTGTCCACGAAGGTCTTTCGTAAATATCCCCAATATAACACTATCTTACACGCTTCTAGCATGCAGCCACGCCACACCATCAGAAACATCCCTGTATCACAGTTTATGCATATGAAACGTCTTTGCTCCAATCAGGAGGATCATGAGATGGCCAGTACAGATCTCTGCTGCAGATTTATGAACAGGGGATATCGTTATGTTGACATCAATCTGGCGAGAAATCGAGCCAAGAACATGGAGAGAACGGAATTATTGGATTACAAGAATCCACCTACTGACACTGCACAACCTACCATTAGATTTATCACTACCTATGGTAGGAATTATAATGTCATCCGTGATACTATCAAAAGACATTGGAATATTCTGCTCGCCAATGACCAGCTCAGATCCCTTCTAGGCGAGGAATGCAAGTTTTCATACAAAAGGGGTAAAACGTTAGGAGCACACCTCTCTCACTACAAACATACAGGCAGTGGTGGGGCTATTCACAAACAGTTAACCCTCACGGGACACGAACTCTTGGGCACACACACCCATGTGGTCATTGTGGATCATGTCAACAGATTACCAAATCCAAACAGTTCTCCAGCAGGAACACCAGCAAGGTTTTTGAATGCAAGGTATTTGGCAATTGCAGTAGTGACTGGGTTATATATTTAGCTACCTGTCACTGTGGGGCCTTCTATGTGGGTCAAACCTCCAGACAACTTAGAAGCAGGATTAATGAACATCGCAGTGACATTAAAAACAAAAGGACCACCAATGCTATGTACCAACACCTCCTCCAACATCCACAAGCACTATTTACGTTTATGGTTATTGATCGAATTGTGGGTGATCGTAGCAATAAACAGGGCTGGCATGGCATTCTGAATCAGAAGGAGAAATATTGGATCATGACTTTGGGAGCTATTTTCAGTCCAGGACTCAATGATCCTTTTTAACCTTGATTTCCATAACTTTTCTTATGTCACAGTTGTCCACTACATATCCTATCATGTGAACATACCAACATTCATATGCCGACTTATCATGACTATATATACCTATGAACATCGTTACTCAAGTATCACTTTACTTCTTGTCAGCCAGTGTATGTTTCTTACTTCATTCACTTCAGTGTATGTTTCTTACTTCATATACCAGTTGGTTCCATAATACATATATTTTTATAATGTTGTTTTTTATCATGATGATATATGTCTATCAGATTTTTTGCTAACCTAGTACAGCAGGATATTGAATATTTCCCCTGTATTTTGTACTCTGCACATTTCTGTGACTACATCAAGGTGGTTATCAAATTCATTCCATTATTTGCTATATTTATAATATATTGTCTTGTTATAATATATTCTCATGTTATTAATATGTTCCATACATATTTTAGCATAACTGGTCTATCTAAATATGTTTACTGTTTTGCATTTATTTTTTGAAATTATCATTACTAGTATCATTCATTTTGAATTGCACTGTTTTTGGTGTCCCTACTTTTACTCATGAATATTAATGAATGACAGGGCAGTTTTTATGCTCATTGGTCAAATCATACTATATATATGCATATGTATTTTTCATCCTCTGTTTATTCGTCTGTAACACACTGAGGAAGGCATATTCCTGCCGAAACCGGTCTGTGGTTATTTGGGTTTACAAATAAACCTTTATATATTGTATTTTTGACTCTGCATCATTCCTGCTTTTTCTGCTGGCCTGTCTGTTTTTCTGGATATTTGGTTTGGGCCGTGCATCCCCCACCTGCATAGAACTTGGTTTGTGCTGCAGATACAACAGACCCAATGCACAAATTGTACAGTGCTGGTGGTAATGATAGGGCAGATACAATGACACTAGACAATACTTAATGTTTTACTCAAACTTAATCTAAACTGGGCGAACATATTTTAACTAAACAATAATCCCAAAGTCTTTTGGTTTCATGATGATCCCTTGAATATATATTCTCTAGTGGACAAGTCTGGTAAACCATATTTGAAAGGAATAATATCCTGGAATCAAGTGTAATGTGTGACTCTGAAATGCTACCCAGTAGTATCCCACCAAAAACAGTGAAGTACGTTCTGCATGGTATACAGTATGAATAAGAATACTGATCATGTTGAGCCTCCCCACTAAATAAAAAATATATGAAGCGATTGAGATTTGGTTTAGTATATTATTTACTACTAATATGCAGTAATATACACATATGCAAGCAAAAATGTCCAACGGGGTGAGCATCATTAGCATAACTCTCATTACTGTACTTAGATAATGGGCTGTCTGTTAAATTGTTTTGTATTTTTTAATAGTATATGAATTATGTACTTCCTTAGGTCACTGTTGCAATATCACTAACAATTGGGGTATCCTGCTAAGGATAGCTGCACATAATACCTCTCAACATCTGAGAACAAGAAATCTAGACAAAGAGATAAATAATGGGGGGACAAAGGCCCCAAAACAGAGACAGTTTTTAAATATTGCTCCTAAAAACTTAAAAAGTTGATAAAATAACAGGTTTTTCATTAGCATGAATTTTCTGAAGGATATGACATCAGAAACTCCAAATACCTGTCATTATTCTCTGACTTCCAACCTTTATTATTTGCAGTTTATTTGTCAGAAAACCAAAAATGTATGAGGAACGAACCAAAAACATGAAGCACAAATTCTGAACAATCATTGAAAATCTGAACAGTTATGAGGTATGCTGCACATCCAGCCAGGATACCTTCCTCTCATGCCATATGTCCAGTGCATGACATCAACAAGAAAGTGCTAGGGGGGTACAGGCACAAAACACATCTGAACTTTCTTGCCACCAAGCCAAAAAATAAACTCTTGTTTCAACTATAGTCTGTCACACACATGATCCATTTCTTTTCCATTGGACTTGGACATATAAGTATCTCTGTTGTGGACTCTTCCTTTATTTCTTCTATTTCTGACAAGACTATTTTGTTTGTGTCATTGAAGAGAGGAAAATGTGACTGCTGAGGCAAATTCCATGCAGAAACAAGCACTCAAAATGTTTATTTTGTCTCGGAGCTACCCATAATTATAAGGATGGTTCTATTTATCACACATTTGTTTTTAATACCTTACACAGCAGGTTGTTATCTTTAAGATTTATTTGGAAAATCAGTGTTAAGCAGCTGACACAGGGTATTATGGCTTCAGACATCCCTCCCTTGCCAAAAATTAAGTTTAAAAAATCTAACCCTGAAACGTCTATGCTGTATGGTCATCTCATATGTCTTTCATGGGTCTCTTAACAAGTTGTTGGACCTTTGATGTTCCCTCTTCCTAGGGTTACCATAATTGTTTGTATGTAAAAGAGGACGAATAAATGTGCTGCCACCAGCAGATATTATTTTGTTCTCTTAGGTTAAAGAGCAGGACTAAAACTAAAGGCCTTTTTTTTTTTTGCTCTTCAACCTAAGAGGACGAAATAATATGTGCTGGTAGCAGCACATATTTTTTCGTCCTCTTTCTACTCTTTGTTGAAGAGCAAAAAAAAAAAAAGTCCATGTTTGGGGATTTTTGATTGGCCAGTATGCCGGTAAATGAGCCAATCAAAACCTTGAACAGCGGATCCTCTTCTGTTCAATGCAGAACATCAAGCAGTTCCGCATTGAACAGAGCTCCGTTGATTTGTCCAGGTTTTAAAACCTGAACAAATCGTCGCAGAATTTTCAAAAACCGCCCAGACAGGAGCCCAAAAAAGAGGACGTGTCCGGGGAAACCCGGATGTATGGTAACCTTACCTCTTCCTCAACACTATTGGAAATTGATATGGTACAAACTTCTCAGATTTCTTTTCTGATGGACAAGATATCCACTTTGGATGATAAGACCTCAGCTTGTAATCTCCTGTATACTTCAATAAGGTCTCCTTTAAATATCTAGATGAAACACTGTACAAGTTTAAATACTTTAATATTTCATGATAACTTAAACTTTCACATCCATGGATGCCCTTGGTATATTTCTGCTCTATTCTTTCCAATTACATGTTAGAATTCTTATAAGGATTCCATATCATTATTCCATACTCTAGCTTAGGTCTAATATAAATTACAAAGAATGACTTGATCATTTATTGTTTCCCAACCTCTAAATATTTTCATACAGCTGATTATATTACAACTATCATTAACCATTTGATGACTATGATCAAGGAAATAATCAAAGCTGGATCTACCTTTATACCTAGAACCTTCAATAAATCCATACTAAAAATACATTTATTCTGTTTTAAATTTTCACCCTTCAATGTATGTTTCACACAGCTGATGTGTTTGTTTATCAGCATGTTATTCCTTGGGTGGGCGTTCGAAAGACATGCGTAAAAGGGCGTGCCTTCGTTGAAGGTTGGATGGCGAGCTGGCACCTCAGCGTTCGTGAAAATCTACTGCCAATCATTAGCGTACCAGAGTTCCGCTGCGGCGACCCCTAACCGGGAAAAGCCAAAATACAACATCAGCATGTTATTCCCCTGTGCCCAACTGGTCAATTTAGTCATGTTCTGTTGCAGACATGCCTTATCCATAACAGATGTAATAATTTCCCCCATTATTAAGTCATCTACATAGAGACTGCAGAACACTTCAGAAGAAAAAGATACAATCTAAAGAACTATGAACCCGGGACAGAGCCTGTGAGACTCCCTCACTGTAGCCTAGAATCCTGCCTGTCCAACTGCTTAATTATATTTACCATGTCCTATTTGTAAGCCATGGAGCCATCTGTCTTATCAAGGTTACAGTAATGCTTAGTTGTTCTAAATTATTCATTGCTATATTGTGAACAGCACAATCAACAGCTAAAGATGGGTCTACATAAAGTATAGCTTATGACACTTTCTCATTTGTAACTGAGACTATATATTGTATTATTACAAAACATGTTACAAGTAGTAATAGACCTATTTTAAACATATGCATGCTGATTAAATGGTTTCAAGTTCCAACATTTCCTACTCAGACAATTTATCCAAAATAATTTTAATTATTTTTCCAATATAAAAATATAGACTTTGGGTATATATGACTCTGGGTTTATCCTAGTTCACTTTCCCTTAAAGATAGGTTTAAAAAGTGTTATGTCTTCAGTATTGAGTAATATCCCCTACTTAAGTAAGCTAGTATATAACAGAAGTAACAGTACTGTAAGTTCATGCAGAAGTGTTACATTATTTTCACTAATTCTCTCTCCTCCCTGTACTTTGCTAGGGTTCAGTTTGCATAGTACTTTATAAACATAATCTAATTTCAGTACCTGAATGTACCTGGATGTTAATAGTACAAACTACCCTTCCCATATCAATATATCTACAATTTGCTTGTTGAGAATAAACTTTAGAATCCACACAGTTTGCTGATTTGTAAGTCTTTACTCTTACTACATCTTACATATCAATATTTATAAAGTAATTTCCTATTATACTCAATATCTTTGTATAAATTTTCTTCAAATGTTTTCAGTTTATTTAATTTATTTTTCATGCTGTAGTTGGACCATGTTTCCATTTTTTTCTATTTTTATCTCCCATATTAAGTATTTTGTTCTAATAGAAATATATCTTACTGACCTTGTGTGCTTAGATCATGATTATAAACATTTATTTGATACACACACACACACACACACACACACACACACATGTTTATATATATATATATATATATATATATATATATATATATATATATATATATGGATCCCTATCACATGGTCGACAGGCCATATGATCGACATTCATTTGTTCGACAGTTCATTTGGTCGACAAGCAGTTTTATGTGGGGGGCTTCGCCCCCACACCCCCCAATGTGGGGGGGCTGTGCCCCCACATCCCACTAACTATATATATCAACTCCAGGGTCGCACAACATTGGGGAGGGGGGAAAATCTGCCTGTCGACCAAATGAATTGTCGACCAAATGAAAGTCAATCAAATGGCTTGTCGACCATCTCAGGTAGACCCATATATATATATATATATATATATATATATATATATATATATATATATATATATATTTATACATATATATATATATATATATATATATATATATATATAAAAGCACTTTATAAGCTCAAAATCCTGAAATATCGAATTTCAGAATATTGAGCCTATAAAGTTGAACAAATGAAAATCGCCCGGAAATATTGAATTTTTTTTTTTCCAATAATCATTTTTATTGTTTTGCCAAACCATTATACATTTCACACACTATTTACATTATGTACAATATTGCTTCCAATGTTTTAGTTCCATTTTGAATTTCCCTATAATACATTAAGAATAAATATAATTTTAACCAAGTACAGGAAATTAAAATCACAAAAAATTAAACATAAAAGCATCTACAATAGACAATTATAAACCAACTCAAGCCAATAATTTTTATTTTATTTCTACATTTTCTATCTAATCCAAGAATGTGTTGGTACACATACAGAATGTCCTGACGGAAAGTGGATAGGAACCGCTAAAATAATATTAAAGATTTGTTCCCAAATTTTTATGCTGTTTATACTTTTCTTATTATTTCTAATTAACAATTTGTGCGCTAATATATGCTTAATCGCTAACAGCCTGAAATTTTGCCACGACACCTGTGCTGGGTTCAACCAATTTGTGGCTATATATAATTTCATTAGTAAACTAATATTCATAATTACAATCTTTTTGTTTTGTCCAAATTCTCCGTGGAATATGTAAAATCAGAAATTCCCAGGAGAGTGTTGAGTTTTGGTAACCCATTTTTTTGTAGTTGTAACTTTAAAGAATTCCATAATTTATAAATGCACTTGCAACTCCAGAACATGTGTAACAGGTCTGCTGTCTGATCTACACACTGTGGACATTTAGGTGACTTTTTTGAATCAAATTTATGAAGTGTAAGATGGGTATAATATGCATTGTTAAATATCATCAATTGAGTAAAGACCAGTTTTTGAAGTGATACGGATTTTAATGTTAAGTTAAACGCCTCTACTATTTTACTGTCATCTAGGGATGGCAATTTCTCTCTCCAGTATTTGGATAACAGAATATGATTATTATATTTTCTCTCTTTTGCCATTTTATACGCTGAGGATATATATTTTCTATCTTGTTGCAATGCTTCCCACAGATGACCTGAAATAACTAGTTCCTCTTTTTTTATTTCAGAACTGGTAAAATAATTTATGGCCAAATCTTTTAACTGCCTCATTATAATTAAATAAGAGATGGGAAGATTCATCTCTTTTAAGATATCATGTACCGCTACTCCTAGGAAGGTATAAATCCCTTACAGTTAATTCCTTAATAAATGGATATTTCTTTAAGTCTATCAGTTGATTACCAATAGTTATATTAGGATTTCCATCAAAGCGGTTGAAACATCATCATATATTTTAAAAGGTTCAAGGAGGCAAACAGAGTTTGAGTCGCCACTGCCCATACCTTGATGTGTTCCATTAACTCATATTTACTCAATGTTTTTATATTCAAAAATGGTACAGCTTTAACATTAATTCTCTTCCCTTTTATATGTTTATAATTTAGCAGTACCCATTTGGGTATCCATTTTCTATTTTCACTATCCAAGTAAGACACCCTTAAAATCCTATTGGCCTGAATCACTGTATAATACATCTTAAAATCTGGTAAATCCAACCCCCCCCTCATTTTAGGCGCCATCAGTTTTTCATAGGATATTCTCGTTTTTCTGGGTTCCCACAGAAATTTCCCCAGTCCTATCTGAAATTGCTTGAAAAAGGATTTCATGATTTTAAGTTGTGCTGCTCTAAAAATATATAGCATTCTGGGGAGAACGTTCATTTTTATTATCGCTGCTCTTGCCATCATCGGTAGCTTCAACTTACTCCATCTTTTCAAATCCATTGTTATTCGGTCTCCAGTTGCCTTAATATTGTTGATAAAAAATTCTCTATTTTCAGTTGAAAAGTCAATCCCAAATATTTTATTCTTTCTTCTGTCCTTATTCGTCCTATCGGAAATATTGAATTTGAAATGTCGAACCCGCGGTATGGATAGCGCACTAGGTAAGTGTTGGGTTTTTAGGGTTTTGGGGAAGGTTTGTGTGTTTTTCAGTGTGTTGAGGAGTTGTAAGTGTGGGTTAGGGTAGGTAGGTAAGAATGTGTGTGTGTTAGTGCTGGAGATGGTGGTGCTTGTGCAGGGGGGGGTGTGGAATGTGCGGTGTTGGGTTGTCTGTGTTATGGAGTGTAGTGCGACCTCAGAGTTAGTATATATTAGTAGGGGGTGTGTGGGGGGTGCAGGGGGGCTTTCCCCCCTGCATTTAGTAAGGGTAGGTGTGTGTGTTTGTTTAGTTGTGTCCATATGTTTGAAATGTCGAACCCGTGGTACAGATAGCGCACTAGGTAAGTGTTGGGTTTTTTAGGGTTTTGGGGAGGGTTTGTGTGTTTTTGAGTGTGTTGAGGAGTTGTACATGTGAGTTAGGGTAGGTAGGTAAGAATGTGAGTGTGTTAGTGTTGGGGTGGTGGTGTTTGTGCAGGGGGGTGTGGAATGTATGGTGTTGGGTTGTCTATGTTATGGAGTGTAGTGCAACCTCAGAGTTAGTATATATTAGTAGGGGGTGTGTGGGGGGTGCAGGGGGCTTGACCCCCTGTATATAGTAAGGGTAGGTGTGTGTGTTTGTTTAGTTGTGTCCGTATGTGTTTTGTTGCTTTTTTTTAGAGTGTCGGGAGGTATGGGTGTTTGTGTTTGTATGTGTTGTGTAGTGTGTGCTGTTTGTTTTAGCAGTTTTGTGGTTTCGGTGATATGGATTTTCAGCTTCATGGTCTCGAGATACTGAAATTTTCTATATTTCAGTGTTTCAAGATTATGAAGTGTATATATATATATATATATATATATATATATGGGTCTAGGACATTTCGCTGAAAATCTAGTGGCTTAAAATGAAATAAGGCCCCAGTTAATGACAGAATAATTCCTGAAAAATATAAAGTAATGCCTAAAGAAGCTTTAACCTTATTACATAAAGTTTTCTCCTTATGTAAAGATTTGTCTAATGCCTTCCTTCATGTCAATACACTCTTATCTATCCCATATTAAAAGCTGATAAAGACCCCACTAAATGTTCTTCTTATAGACCAATTTCTCTTTTAAATGTTGATTATAAAATGCTCATGTCTATTCATGTTAATAGACTGAAGAACTTTCTCCCAGTTTTGATTGATGAAGATCAAACAGGATTTATGTTAAATGGGAATACATATGATAATATTAAAAGAGTACAAACCATAACTGATTTTGCTAATAATTCAAAAGATAATTTGGCTCTAATCAGCTTGGGTATAAATTGTGCTTTTGATTCTGTTAACTGGGATGATCTTTTCATTGTTTTAAAAGAAATGGATTTCTCCAGTAATTTCATACAACTTATTAATCAGCTTTATAAAGGATGTCAGGCCTTTGTTAAGATAGGTGCATACACCTCTCAATTCACCCCCTCATATAGTTTAACTCAGTCATTGGGTTTCTTTCTCTCTACAATATGGTTCCAGCATTGTGTAGGTACTAGAAACCTGTTTGTATTTTTTAAAACTTTTATTTGCTTGCATTGGAGTCAAAGGAAGAGAAAGCCCTCCTACTTTTTTTAAACCCAGCGTCTCACATACTTTGCAGAGAAATTCATCTCCACCTGCATGACATACCATAGACACAGCTAAATCTGTAGTTTACACTGTCAGGTACTGCTGTCAATCTTAGATGGGCAATTAATCCTGCTAATGTTAGGAACACAGCAGCTGATATAAAAAAAGACAGAAAGCTGTTTGTTAGATTAGGGACTTCCATTTTAAAGTAGTTATTAGACATTAGACAGGCTAAAGGGTAAAATAAATTGTGTTTCATTTATGCATAAAAGACAGTTAAGCAGAAAGGAAAATAACCTTGCTGGCCAAGCATGGAAGACAGTTTATTAAAAAGGGAAGATAAGCATAAAGTGTTCAGACAGAATGTTCTCTTCTCAAGGGAAAGATACAATCTTGTCAGCTACAGAATGTTCTCTGCACATAAAAGACAAAGCCTGAGACCAAGGTTAGAAAAAATAAATAAATTACTGGACTGGAGCAATATAATATGCTGTGTTCAGGATAGCAGTTCAGTTAAGGTTAGTAAGTTTATTCAGCCTGTTGCTTCAGAACAGATGTGAAACACTCGAGACTGAGTACAAAAAGCAGGTTATCTAAAGACCATGTCAGTTTACGTTGTTCAGGATAATCAGAATATGACATGCAACAACTTGAATTGTTTATCAGTACTGTTAATGAATACAATATTCGGATATTGTAAACATCTAATAGGTTCATAGGTTCATAGGTAGGTATCAGGCTATCAGCCCAAGGGCCTAAGTAAGCCTAGCCAACAAAGTTCCCTGGCTTACGCCACCCCAAGAAAGTTAATTTCCTGTGCCCCTGTCGAGCAGAGCTACAGACGTGATCCCCGGGGTATATTTCCAGTTTCCCATCCACTCATCAAGATTTTTCTTGAAGAGTGTTAATGAGGAACTTTGCTTGACATAGATGGGTAGCCTCTTCCAGAGTATGGGAAGTCTCTGGGACAGGAATCTATCCCTCCATCAAGTTCTGTTTATTGTGGTGACAAGGTTTAGGTCCCTAGAGCATGTAGCTCGAAGGGATTGGGATTTCTTTAGGTGTAGCATGTCCAACAGCTCTGGGTTTCACATAGCTTTATATGTTAGGCAGAGATCACCTCGGAGTAGGCGATATGCTACAGAGTAAAGCTGGAGTTTTTTGAGACGATTAGTGTAGGTCATCTGTTTGAGGCCAGTAATTCTCTATGTGAGGTACTTCTGTGGCCTTTCCAGCTGCTGCAGATGTCTTGTGAGGTACATTCCAAAACGGGCACTGTACTCCACAATGGGTCCAATGAATGTTGAGTAGAGGGGAACAATGACCTCCTTTTTCCTGGATGAGAACCCTTTTGTGATGAAGTGTGCCATGTACAAGGGTTTCCTGACTACTGTGGCAATGTGATTATCAAAGGAGAGACTACTGTCCACCTGGTTCCCAAGGTCTCTTATCACACATTTGGTGTTAAGAAGACTGCTGCCTATGTGGTAGTTCATGGGTACATAGCTTTTACCAAAGGGGACAACAATGCACTTTTTGGCACTGAGCTTGAGGCCATGGCTCTGACACCAGGCATCTGTCTCAGTGAGGCCCCTCTGTAGGATGTCCACATCATTTGGAGACTCTACTATAGCTCCTAGTTTGCAGTCATCTGCGGACTTTGTTAGCCAGAGGCCTTCTGTGTTAGCCTGTACTTCAGAGAAGTAGATACCAAACAGGAAAGGTCCCAGAACTGAATCCTGTGGTACTCCACTTGTCACTGGTTTGAAGTCAGATTTGGAGTCTGCAACTTTTATAGTATGGGTTCTGTCAGTGAGCCAGTTGGCAACCTATCCTGTGACATAGGGATCTATACCTAGTTTAGTGAGTCTAGCTATAATTCCAGAATGGGGGATGGTTTCAAAAGCCTTGGCGAGATCAAGATAGGCTATGTGAACCGTCTTACCCTCATCTACAGCCCCGGCGACTCCCACAAAGAAGTCAACCAGGTTCAGGAGGCAAGATATGTCTTTCTCAAACCCGAATTGGGTGGGGTCCAGAGTCTGGAAGCCACCAATGTCCCTGCCCGTGAACTCCACGATGATATATTCCATGGCCTTGCAGACCAGGCTCGTCAGGCTAATAGGGCAATATTTGCCAGGATCAGTGGTGGCTCCCCCTTTGTGGAGTGGGATAACTGTTGCTGTGCACCATTCAGTGGGCACAAAGCCTGACATGAGGCTATGATTGAACATGGTGCTTAGGTGGGGAGCCAGCTCGTTCTGAAGTTCGTGTAAAACACAGCCTGGGATGTTAATTTGACTAGCGCTGTTTAAGAGGAACCTGGAATACTGGATGGGAAACAGAAAATACACCCCTGGGATTCCACTTGTGTCCCTGCTGGACAGGAGAAACAGGTGCTGACTCTATGGGAACATGGGTGAAATTCTTGGCTAAGCTTATAAGGGCCTCCAGACTAATACCCTAGTATCATCCTATGAACCTATTCATTAGGATAAAAAGCACTCTATAAATTCTGAGTTAGAAAAAAAGCACAACTTTTCTCTTAAAATCAAGAGAATACTGCTACTAATGACTCCAAATTGAAAAGTATCAAGCTCAATTTGTTTAGAAAGTTTTGAGAAACAATGGCAATTTTACACAAGGTTTCATAGCACTACAGCTCTCAACCAGTCAAGGATAAATCTTATCAGTATCGGGGCAAATCCAGAAATAATCTGGGGCACTTCTAATATTAACACTGTTAACTCAAGACATTCGTAGAATAAAAGAATGCAGATTAATATACATTTTCTGAAGTCATTATTTTTTTAAGTATAATTCATAACACCGAGTCATAATAAGGGGCAGTTGAAACGTATGAATGGCATCTTAAATCATGAACTAATAAAAAATATTAACATATATCAAGAAGGAGAAGTGTAATTTTATTCCACTGGGGTCTTCCTTTCCACCTTTAAATATGACAGCTTATCACATTCTAGTAAAATCAATGAAGTATCTGTGGTAAAACTGCGTGGGAAATCCCTTTATTGTGACTGCCTCAGCATGCTACTGATGATAATAGCTCTTTTACTATTTGGGGATAAGTAGTACTAATTAGGGGAAAGTAAGCTATCTGCAATCCAAAGTAAGTTTACTCAAAAGATGAGACTCGCTACATACACTTACTGTATCACACGTTTTAGGGGGGAAAATCTAGTACCCGATTTCTATAATGATGTCCTTGAATTGCAGGAATGTAAATTAACATACAGCTAAGAAAACATCAATTTAGTTGCCCAATATTCTAAATTATTCCACAATACATAACATATTTCATCATAAAACTAGTCTACAAGCCTTATTAAATGAACTACAGTGCTTGGAAAATTAATTCTGGAAAAATTCACAAGACTTGGTCCATAAAGGAGAGACTGGCACCTGTTCAGCACGAGCTTGGGTAATTTAAGACTTTTGTTTCTCAGTCTCATTCTATTCAGTGTTTTCAGCTAATTACGGTAGAGTACAGTATTATCAATTCTTACACTGTTGAACTGTTTTCCACTGTTTTTATTGCAGACGGGTGGAGAGCTTAACGCTCCACTTTCATAGCAAAACAAATCAATTAGATCAGTCAGGGGTTTAAAGGCAATTGTCAACTCCTCTGACAAATTTACATAAACAGCAATGCAGTACTGAAATGCTAAGCTTTAAATGTTATTTATAATAGTTTATATGTTAAGATAACTTAAATGTAGTATCAAAGATTTCTGTGACATTTAGAGAAAAGACAGAAAATATTTTTTTCTGGTAAGTATCAATGCATTTACCATTTTCAAGCCCCCCCCCTCCAACACACACACAGGCCAGAACTACAGAAAGAGAGTCAGGTGGCAACCCTATCAACTAGGTGCCCTGATACTGTTTATAAAAAGGTCGTTGATGCTTTTTTTGTGACATCATTCCAGAGGGGGATGCATATCTGTACATGCATATCCATTGTAAGAGAGTCCCACTGACTTTGAGTCAGTCCTTACACTGTTAGAGTGCAACCATAATGTACAGCTGAATTTCCTTTCACATACGTTTACTATGTGCCCTTACATTAAAACACTAAGAAAAGGAAATCAAAAGTACTTAACTGTGTTTAAATGCATATATATACACACACACACACACACACACACACACACACACACACACACACACACACACACACACACACACACACACACACACACACACACACACACACACACACACACACACACACACACACACACACACACACACACACACACACACACACACACACACACACACTGTGTGTGTGTGTGTGTGTGTGTGTGTGTGTGTGTGTGTGTGTGTGTGTGCGCAACATGTGTGCATACAGTAAATTATTTATAATAAACAACATAGTATAGTTAAGCATTATTAATGTATACATTCTAGTAAATGTTGCTCAATGATTTACTTGGTCAGTGTCACACATTGGCTATGTGTTGCGCATACATTCTTCATCAGTGTCTTTATGTCTGT
Organism: Protopterus annectens; assembly: GCF_019279795.1. Lineage (NCBI taxonomy): Eukaryota > Metazoa > Chordata > Ceratodontiformes > Protopteridae > Protopterus > Protopterus annectens. The sequence goes on along the minus strand of NC_056741.1, from coordinate 1,445,119,433 downwards.
GTTTTTTCTTTGTATTGCTAAGTTCATTTAATAATTGTTATTATCTTTGCCAATGTAGCCTAAGATGTGGCTGAAAAGAATCCTGGGGCCAGTTTCACTTTCCTGGTTACCAAAGTATAAATAAATATGAAATAGAAAAAAAGGCGGGTGAACTTCACAGAAATAGTTGTGGAACTAATAAAGCACATTTTACGTCTGCATCATTTATGAAAGAGAAAAATCCTCCCACTGAAAGCATTGGGAATTAGCAGACAAACTAAGTTTAGAGTCCTACTACTTATCACTTGTAAATGTACAGAAAGGATCATTTACTGCAGTGAGAGTTTTCACATCTCAGCATGAGAGTGTGAGGGAGGGTTTGTCAAATCTTTTAGGACTACAAAAGACTCCTTTTACAAAAACCTTTTATTTATCTACTTTCTTTTGCTGCAAGTAGCTAACAGCTATTTATAGCATAGAACAATCTCTGACAGACACATTAATGAGGCAGTCAGGTAAACATAGAATCAGCTCTGCTGCAGAAAGTGTGCTTAGTGGCAGTGCTTCCTAGTCCTGACATTCAATGTTAATAGCATGAGAAAACAGCACCACTTCCTTATGTCTAGCAGGAATCATATAAAGAGGATGTGAAATGTATTCTGGGAAGAAGGAATGAAAATAAGAAAACAAGATCACATTACCAAGGCAGGCCCTATCATCCACCATTTTAACAGAAACACATTAAAATTGTAAAAGAAGCACTTGAAGTGATTTTGACACATTAAAATTGCTCAAAAACAAAGATACAATGAAAAAATATGTTTTTTGAGTTCTAAGATGGAGTTTTCATTTAAAGGAACTAAACAAGGTTGTCCTCTATCCCCTTTGCTTTTCACTCTTGGCATTGAGCCATTAGCTAATTTTATAAGCCTGAATTCAGAAATTGATGGTATTAAATTAAGTACTGATGTAAATTCTAAAATTCAGCTGTTTGCAGACAATACCCTTCTTACTGTTAATGGTTCCCATTCTGTTTTGTTTGAGATTATGGGAAGTTTTCAAAGGAAATTTGGTCTAATCTTTACTGATGGTAAAACAAAAATATTTCCTATCAACTCCAATATTAATCATTTGAATATGAGGTTTACCAAATATATTGCTCAAGAGGGTAAACTAATGTATTTAAGAATACTATTAGCTAATAGTATTAAAGCTATAATAGATTTTAACTATAATAATAGTCTAACCATCATAAAGAATCTCATAAACAAATGTAACAAACTCTTCTTCACAATGGAAGAGAGGCTTTCTCATCAAGTCATCCAGGCTACACTTAAACAGTGTCATAGAGGGGCTTTGTTTGATGTGAATTGGTAGCCTACTCCAGAGGAATGGCAACCTCTGAGAGACATATTTGTCAGTCCAGCAGGTCCTATTTATGTTGCAATCCAGGTTAAGATCCCTGGAGCAGGTGATCCTTGTCCAATTTGACTTGCAGATGTGCAGCTTTTCCATTAGGTTTGGCTCTGAGATTGCTCTGTAGGACAGGCACAAGTCTGCTCTAAGTAGTCTGTACACTGCTGAATACAGTGATGGTAACTTCAGTCTGTTAATGTATGATGTGCTGGAGACTCTGAATTTTCTTGGTTAGAAATCTCCGAGGTGTCTCAAGTTGCTGCAGGTGCCTGGTAAGGTACATACCAAAGGGAGCATTGCACTCATTTATTGGCCTGATGATGGTCAAATACAGGGGCGTTACACCCTCTTTTGCTCTTGAGGCAATGCCTTTGCTAATGAGGTATGTGATGTAGAATGCCTTCCTTACCACAGTAGACACATGGTGGTCAAAGCTTAGACCACAGTCAACTTACATTCCCAAGTCTGTCACTACATGATAGTCTACAGGGATATTATTTTTATGAAAAGGGATGATAATGCATTTTTAGCCAATCACTGGTCTGTGTAAGTCCCTCTTGCAGTGTATTGACATTGTTTGGGGATTCAATTATTGCACCTAATTTGCAGCCGTCAGCAAACTTAGTCAGCCACAGCCCCTCTGTTTTGGCCTGAATTTCTGAGAAGTATATTCCAAACAATAGGGGGCCCAGCACTGACCCCTGTGGAACCCCAGATTGGTCTGCTGGTTGAGGTAAAGTCCCCAACTGTGACTGAGAGTGATCTGTTGGTGAGCACTTTAGCAACCCAGGGGATGAGATAAGGGTCGATATTCAACAGGGAGAGTTTATTAATGATGCCTGAATGTGGGATTGTGTCAAAGGCTTTGGCTAAGTCAAAGTACATATGCACAGATTTGCCTTCATCTGTGGCTCTAGTGACATTTTCAAAGAAGTCCACCAGCGTGAGTATCTTGCTTCAATGAAGGGGGCCTATAGCTAATGATGACTTGAAGGGGTGTCTCTGAGTATCACTCATCTTTGCATTTAATTTTGATTTGAAGCTCTTTATTTAAGGTTTGATCACTTCTATTTTGTTTTGTTTTCTGTTTTCTGTTCTGTTGCAGTTTTAAGAGTTCTTGGCTGGGGCAGTGGTTAAAGTTGTCAAATACCCTCACAGCAAGAGGTTCTCAGTTAAGATTCTTGGAGCTGGGGACAGCATTCTGTGTGGAGTTTGAATGTTCTCTGTGTTAGCTGAGGTGTTTGTGTGGTCTGCATTGCTCTGAGTATCATGCATCTGCATTTAATTTTGATTTGAAAACAGGCTCTTTATTTAAGGTTTGATCACTTCTCAACAAATGTTAAATCTAAATAAATAAAATAAATAAGTATTATATTTGTTTTGTTTTCTGTTTTCTGTTCTGTTGCAGTTTTAAGAGTTCTTGGCTGGGGCAGTTAAAAAGTTACCAAAGAATTCCTTTGCAAACTGTAAATAGCATCAGTTAAGTAGTGGGAGGAGCTGAGAGACATTGCTCTTTTATTTAGAAATATCTGTAGTTAGCTGAGGTGTTTGTGTGGTCTGCATTGCTCTGAGTATCACTCATCTCTGCATTTAATTTTGATTTGAAGCTCTTTATTTAAGGTTTGATCACTTCTATTTTGTATCTTATTCTAGTATTACATTTGTTTTGTTTTAAGTTTTCTGTTCTGTTGGAGTTTTAAGAGCTCCACATCCCACCTACCCAGTCCTTGTTGTGTTCTTAAATTTGGTGGCTTTTGAGTTGCCCACCCCAACTATAAATTTAATTTTAGACACTCCTCCCAGTCCCATCTCATCAGCTTATTTTACTGAGTAGAGAGAGATCATTTGGGAATGCCCAACCTCTTAGTTTCTCAACCTTAAATTATCGCGTTTCATTCCTTCCCAATTAAACTAAAAACAAAATTGCACTTTATTCATCTGCTTTTGCATGTCTATATTAGAAGATCGAATGTTCAGGCGATCGAACACCTAAACATCGATCTTCTAATATCGAACCACACAATGTCGAACATACCAGGGAAACACGTCCCTCGGCCACAACACAAAAACATTATTTTACATCTAAAATAAGTGGGGGCTGTGCCCCCCACCCCATAACTAAATATACCAACTCAGAGATCACTCAACAGTAGGGAAATAGCAAACTCCGGCGAATGGCCAAGGGAAATCTTTCCCTGCATTAAATCGTCCTTTCACCGTTTTTTTGCTTTCGATATTAGAAAATCGATGTTTAGGTGTTCGAGCATATAAAAATTCGATCTCCTAATATAGACCTGCTTTTACTGTATTTGTGTTTCTTCCTACTTTATTACTTTATTTTGCTTTTGCTGCCTGTTCTTAAAAGTACTCAGTTTCATTTATTCTGCTGCATTTATTACTGCTTATTATCAGCCTGATTAAATTGTGACTGTTATTCTAAGTCTTTTGGTTTAAGCACTTGGGCTTCAGGCCAGTTGTTTTACATTAAGAAGGTTTGTGGTCTACACTCTTGTGGCAGGAGAGGTAGTTTACATCATTCTAAGTTGAAGTTGCTGGTTGAAGCTTCGTGTCTATTATTCTAAAAGTGTCTTAGTTCTGGTTTATGCACTTGAACTTCAGGACAGTTATTTTACATTAAGAAGGTTTATGGTCTGCACTCTTGTGGGAGGAGAGGATAGATTCTGCCCTTCTGGGTTGGGAATTGCTGGCTAAAGGCTTATTGTGCCTGCTTATTTGACCTGTTTCTTTCTGAAATTGTTGTGTCTTGTTTGCTGTAGCATAGACTAGATTCAGACCTGCTGAATCTATCTTTGTTTGTATAACTTGAGCACTAATCCAGGCCATCTTTTTTGGAAAAGGTTCCCCCTGCACACTAGTGGCAGAAGTGTGCAGTAAGAACTTGTCCGATTGAAGACTGCTGGAACAGGGCTCAGTTTTGAGCTTTTTATTGGTTAATGTGTTTAAATCAGTTTGCTCTTGTTTGCTACTGTTATATTTAAGTGTGCATCTGTTCACCTGTGTTAAATTGACCTAAACAGAGTTTAAATATCTTTAGCATAGTCTGGGTACAAGTTTTGCTGTATTCAGAGTTGTTTGTGTGATTCCTGTGTTTCCTGCTATGCCATCTTGTGCTGATTTGATAGGAGTAAGTGAACTAGTTGGAATGGGTCTGGCATAGGGTATTGAGCTAAGAGCTAAGGGACAAGGGTTTATTCATCAATTCTGGTGTTTCTATTGTACTTTAGTTTTTGTGGCATTTAAACCCAATATTTGCATGGGTTTGTGCTTGTTTTTACTGCTATGCTATTTTAACCCTTTGTGAGGTATCTCAGTTGCATTTTTCCCTTATCAGCACTCCTGTGTGAGTGAGGCCCTCACCTGCAGCTACTCTATAGGTTTTATCCAGCCATACTCACACCTATATGTACTCTCCACAGACAGTACCCACTCTACTATCCCTGACCTCTCTTCTACTGATTCTGATAACCATGGATGGACAATTTCCTATGTTTTCTCTTGGTAGTCTGGTTGATATGGGTATGCTGAGGCAGTGTAGCAGCTGCCTTATGTACACAGACAACCCTCTACTACTACCACCTAGGAACACAATATGTGAGAGATGAAATATCATTAAGAATCTAGAATCCCTGCTGTCTCAGTCACAAGCCAGTACATCTGGCACTGAGAAGGTGTTCTGCACAAACACTATGAACACCACACCTCTAACACCACCCACATCTGTACAACACACTCCTACGTATGCGGGGTTCTCAACAAAAACATACCTAAACAAAAGTGGCCTCTGAAGCAAAAACACACACGCACAACACAACCCACAGCACCAAGCATCACACATAGTACACACTCTAAGGCCCAACCACAAACCCAACATACTAGTCATAGGAGACTCTATTGTGAGACATACTGATGTGCCGCACACCAGACTAGACAAGGAGAAAGTCAGAGTAAGTTGCTTGTTAGGTGCTAGAATCCACCATATCACTGTTATCAATATCAATCTGTTAACAACAGGTACTGTTATGACTGTCATAGTCCATGTTGGTGGAATGACTTGAGATGTACCTCTCTGGACTATATGAAGAGAGACATGATTGAGCTCACTGAGTATGTGTCCCAGGCAGGTATGTTCTTAACCTTAAGCAGCATCCTACCATCAGCCAGAATGATACCTCAATACAAACAGAAAATGACTGAGTTTAACAATTGGCTTAGTTTCTGGTGTCATTCCAAGGGAATCCAGTACCTGACTGCCTGGGAGGACATGATTGACAGACCACGATGCTTTGCCAGAGATGGCCTTCATCTGTCTCCCCTAGGCTTTAGACTTCTGGCAAAGGCTCTTGCCTCCCCCATAGTGCCTTTTTTAGGCAAAGTCATGAGCACAAAATTACCAACATGAAAAATTCTTATGAAATTTAAAGGTCATGCTGTTAAACGCTAGGAGACTTAGCATGAAACTGCACTCATTGCAAGCATTCTTGCCCTGGAGGATGTTGACATTTGTGCAGTCACAGAAACCTGGTTCAAAGCTGTGGAGAGCACCAAAACCTTACCAGGTTACTCATCCTACCATACTTTCAGACCTGAAATGGAGGGCTACAAAGCCAAAGGATGTGGAGTTTCAATATTTATCAAACACATACACATCTCCAGGCTGGTCAAATGGTATGACACACAGGTGACACTCCAAGTGCAGTTAACTGTTGAGAAAACACCTATTCAAATTCATAGCTAGCTACAGACCCCCAACCATGACTCAAGACACACACTCCACCTATTTGGACTTAACCTTTCAGACCTTACTTTTTCATCTGAGGTGTTCTACAGTCTATATGCTGGTGACCTGAAATTGGGTAAACTGATTACAAGTGTTACAGATAAGGCATGTCTGCAAAATAATTTGACTAAATTGACCATTTGGGCACAGGAGAATAATATGTTGATAAATATATCAAAAACTAAGCATACGAGATTTAGAAGACATAAACTGAAAGGTGAATATTTAATACAGCACACAGTGATTGAAACTATAGACTCATTTAAGGACCTGGGTATATGGGTAGATTCAGCTATGAGTTTTTCTAATCATATCAACCAATTGGCTAATGATAGTTATAGAACTATAGGTTGTATAATAAGATTTATAAAGTCTAGGAAATCAAACATAAAGAAGTCATTGTTTGTTAGTTACATTAGACCCAAACTTGAGTATGGAATAGCAATATGGAAACCCTATAGGAAAACAAGCAGGAATAAACTGTAACTAGTACAGCGGATATATACCAAGGGCATCCATGGATGTGAAAATCTAAGTTATTATGAAAGACTAAAATATCTGAACTTGTACAGTGTCTCTTACAGATATTTAAGAGGAGATCTTATTCATGTATACAGGGCATTTAGGGACAACTACCTCTGGGAATGTTTAGGGTTATCAAAAAGTACTAGAGAATCGTCAGATAACCTATGTAGAAGATTCTATAGGAATGAGAAGTGTGCTAACTGTTTCTCTGACAGAGTAGCTGATGCTTGGAGCAGACTACCAAACTACATTAAAGCAAGTACTAGTTTAGATATTTTTAAGAACAACCTGGACATTTATTATGGGAACAAGTGTTTTGGCATATTGGCAAGCTAGAAGGGCTTAATGCCCATGCTTGAAACATTTGTATGTATGTATGTATGTATGTATGTATGTATGTATGTACCTGAATCCATCAAGATTCAATCCTCTACCCTAATCCTGGGTGACTTTAACTACCCAACCATAGAATGGAAGACCTATTCTAGCCCAAACATGAATACCCAGAGATTCCTCGACTTTGTCAATGCCAATGCATTACATCAGCTGGTTGACACCCCTATGGGAGGTGAAAATATCCTAGACCTGGTCCTAATCAACATGAGTAGACACTGTAGCACTCCTACAATATCATCCTCCTTGGTAAGATCCGACAATAAAGCGATCACATTTGAAGTCACCATCTCTCCGAACCTCTTTGTCAGGGTCAAATGAAAAAACTTTTCCAAAGCCGACTGCAATCTCCTCAGAGCAGGTACAAGCAGCTTCACAGCCACCCTCCCTTCAGTTGGAACTAGCACTAATGTCCAAGCCTACACATAAAAACTATATGGGCACCTACATAGTTGTATGGACTCAGCAATAACTGACAGGATCAAATCATCTTCCTCAAGGAAGAGTAAACCTGTCTGATGGACAGCAGCAATAAACAAACGCTATAATAGAAGGAATAAATGGCTGTCTAGGGCCAAGAAGGAGCAGGTGCCAAGTTGGAAGCAATCTCTCCTTTGTCTGAACAAGCAAATAAGGTCACTGGTGAAATACTCTAAGGCTAATTCTGAGTCCAAATTGGCCACATCCACCAAGGACAATCACAAGGCCTTCTTCACATATGTTCACAATCTCAAAGGCAACACCCAGATCTGCTCTGAACTGGTGGTCAATAACACCACATACACAAACATCATAAATATAGCCAACCTGCTGGCAGACAGGTTCAGTGAAAACTTCACCCCCCCTGTCCTCCCATCAGTAAACCAGGACATCCCCAACACCTGCCCTTTCCCCTCATTACCAGGAAGCAAGTCCGTAATGCCCTCTCAAAGGCAAAAATACAGTCTCCATGGGACCTGAAAACATCCCTGGCTGTATCCTACATGAACTCAGGCATGAGCTCCATTAGACACCCTATTCAACCAAAACCTGAGCACCAGCTTCATCCCAGCTGACTGGAGGACAACAACTGTCATCCCTCTACACAAAGGTGGAATATCCACTGACTCAGGCAATTATAGGCCCATCAGCCTAACTAGCCTGATCTGCAAGGCCATGGAATGCATTATCATGGACCTTATAAACAAAGACATTGGCAACCTCCAAACTCATGACCCCACACAGTTTGGTTTTGTCAAAGGGAGATCATCCCTGTTAAACTTGGTTGACTTCTTTGAAACAGTCACCAAAGCCATGGATGAGGGGAAGACGGTGCACACCACCTACCTTGACCTAGCCAAAGTCTTTGACACTATTCCCCACTCAGGCATAATAGATAAACACTCTCAGCTAGGCATCAACCCATATGTTACCAGATGGGTAGCTAACTGGCTCACTGACAGAACTCACTCAGTCAAAGTAGGGGAAGCCACCTCTAGTAGTAGACCCATAATGAGTGGTGTACCCCAAGGATCAGTCTTGGGGCTTCTACTGTTTGGGATATACTTTTCTGAGGTGCAAGCCAAAACCAGTGGTCTGTGGCTGACCAAGTTTGCAGATGACTGCAAGATGGGCGCTGTCTTAAATTCCCTAGTGATGTGAACATCCTCCAAGAGAGCCTTACCCAAACTAATGACTGGTGCAGAAGCATGGCCTCAAACTGACTGCCAAGAAATGCGTCATTATCCCCTTTGGGGAAAATGTCATCCCCACTAATTATCACATTAATAACAATGTATTAAGCTTGCAATCAGTTGTGAGGGACTTGGGCACCCAGGTTGATAGCAACCTGACTTTTGACCACCACATTGCCTCCATTGTACAGAAGAGTTTCTACATGGCCCACCTCATAAATAAGGGCATTTCATCTAGGAACTAGGAGGTCACAACATCCCTGTACTCCTCCCTTATCAGACCCATTATCTAGTACAATGCCCCCTTCGGCATGTACCTTGCCAAGCACATGCAGCAGTTGGAGAGGCCACAGAGGGTCCTGACCAGGAAAATCCAGGGTCTCAAACACCTATCCTATACAGACAGGCTAAAAGCCCTGTCCCTGTACTCAGTCTCATACAGACTGCTCAGAGGTGACCTGTGTCTGGCATACAAGGCCGTTTCAGACCCAGCCTTGATGGAGTTGCTGCATATCCATAAGACAAACTCCACTAGCACAATCTGCAAGCAAGGCCTTAACCTGGTCTGTAACATTATTAGAACTTGTTTGTGGGATAGATTTGTGTCCCAAAGACTCCCCCATCTGTGGAATAGACTCCCTCTCCATGTCAAGCAGAGTACCTCTCTAGCCCTCTTTAAGAGGAACCTGGATGACTGGATAGGAAATAGAAAATATACCCCTGGGATCCCTCCTGTGTCCCTGCTGGACAGGGGAAACAGGTGCTGACTTTGAAGGATTCTTAGCTAGGCTTGGCTGGACCTCTGGGGCAATAGACTAGTATCATCCTATGACCCTATGAACCTATTTAGTTGACCTTGGAGTAATTCCAAGGAGTTTTCCTGTCTATCCGGTCTAGAGGTGTATTTATATTTGATGAAGATAGATGCTCCTCCTTTTGTTCTCACAGGTTCATTTTGTGGTCTGAAAGTGTGGAAGCCATCTCAGCCTTGCAAGGCCAGGGTATGCTCTGTGGCCCTGAACCAAGTTTCTATGACTGCACAGGCATCAACATCCTCCAGGGAGATAAGTGCTTCCAGAGAGTGCAGTTTCTGATTTAAACTCCTAGTGTTTTGTTGCATAACCTTAATGCATTTGTGTGTGATATTTTCATGTCAGAAATTTTCTTCTAGAGACCTTCCCTAAAAAAAAAAAGGCAATGCCTTAGCCAGTAACTGAAAGCCTAGAGGTGGCAGGTGAAGATCATCTCTGGCAAAGTAGCGTGATCTATCAGCCATGTCATCACAGGCTGAAAGCAACTGGATCTCCTTAGAATGACACCAGAAGCTACTCCCATTGTAAAAATCAATTAGTTTTTGCTTATACTGCAGTATCATCCTAGGTGAGGGTAAAGTGCTGCTCAAGGCTAGGGACGTACCTATCTGGGACACATATTCATAGAGCTCAGTCATGTCTCTCTTCATATAGTCCAGTGAGGTATGTCTCAAGTCATTCACACCAACATGAACTATGACAGACTCATAACGGTAATTGTTATTGTTGAGAGACTTGAGTATATGAATGATCTGATGGATCCTTGCACCCGATAGAGATCTGACAGTAACCTTCTCCTTGTCTAGCCTGGTGAGTGGGACATCTGTGTGTTTCACAATAGAGTCACCTATGACTAAAACATTTGATTTAGATGTGCTTTGCCTTACGGGCTTATTTGGTGAGAACTAGGAACTAGGAGGTCACAACATCCCTGTACTCCTCCCTTATCAGACCCATTATCTAGTACAATGCCCCCTTCGGCATGTACCTTGCCAAGCACATGCAGCAGTTGGAGAGGCCACAGTGGGTCCTGACCAGGAAAATCCAGGGTCTCAAACACCTATCCTATACAGACAGGCTAAAAGCCCTGTCCCTGTACTCAGTCTCATACAGACTGCTCAGAGGTGACCTGTGTCTGGCATACAAGGCCGTTTCAGACCCAGCCTTGATGGAGTTGCTGCATATCCATAAGACAAACTCCACTAGCACAATCTGCAAGCAAGGCCTTAACCTGGTCTGTAACATTATTAGAACTTGTTGGTGGGATAGATTTGTGTCCCAAAGACTCCCCCATCTGTGGAATAGACTACCTCTCCATGTCAAGCAGAGTACCTCTCTAGCCCTCTTTAAGAGGAACCTGGATGACTGGATAGGAAATAGAAAATATACCCCTGGGATCCCTCCTGTGTCCCTGCTGGACAGGGGAAACAGGTGCTGACTTTGAAGGATTCTTAGCTAGGCTTGGCTGGACCTCTGGGGCAATAGACTAGTACCATCCTATGACCCTATGAACCTATTTAGTTGACCTTGGAGTAATTCCAAGGAGTTTTCCTGTCTAACCGGTCTAGAGGTGTATTTATATTTGATGAAGATAGATGCTCCTCCTCCTTTTGTTCTCACAGGTTCATTTTGTGGTGCTTGTGTTTTTATGTGTATTGTTTCTCCTGAGTACTTCTGCATATGATGGTTTATGTGTTGAGTGCATGGTTTGCATAGGAGGTGTAGTATATGAGCTGACAACCTGTTCAGTGTTACTGTTCTGTGCACAAGAGAGCAAGGATTCCAGATTGTTAGGGCAGATACATTTCTCACAAACTGCACTTGGGTGATATAGGAGTAGAAGGTTGTCAGTGTACATGAGGCAGTGGCTACACTGCCTCAGGACACACATGTCAATCATGCTGGTAGGAGAAATGGAGGGAAACTGACAATCCCTAATGCTAAGTTAAATCCTGTTCTCATAGTGGGAGAGAGAATGGAAGGGTGTGATATAACTGGGTGCTCTAAAAGTGGTCTGTACTAATGGGCTGCTCTATAAAGGGTCTATACTAACAGGGGTTCTCTAAACAGTTTGGGACTTTTGTAGATTTGAGACTGGTTAAGGGGCAAAAGCACAGCTGAGGCGCTCTCTGAGCAGATAAGTGCAGTTTAAGGACTTATAGGCCGGATCATGGGCAGCTGCTAAGGCAAAATTTATCCTGAAGTTTTTTCAACTATAACCATCAGTGTTTACCCCCGCTGAGTGATAAGTGTGAGATGGTGCATGGAAGTGGTCTACACATAAACAGATGAATACAACGGAGCAGTGGCTGGTTAGCTAACACTGTGGAGATGTGTTAAAACAATGAGCAAACTGAATTAAACAATTTAACCAATAAAAAAGCTCAAAACTGAGCCCTGTGCCAGCAACCTTTAATCAGATTAGTTTTAACTGCACTTTTCTGCCACAGGGGTGCAGCAGGGCCCTATCCAACAAAAGATACCCTGGTTTAGTGCTCAATTTATCAAACAGAACCAGATTCAGCATGTCTGAATCTAGTCTATGCTACAGTAGACACAAAGTGCAACAAATTAGCAAGACCAGTTTTAAAAACAATATAGCAAAAATACAGTTTAAAAGTGCAAAATACAGTAAAAAATTGTACTTATGGTTAACAGAATGCAACAGATTCCTTGGATTGCACAAATGAATAGAGCAATGCAGTGGTTGGTCACCTAACTCTGTGGATCTGTGTTAAAACAGTGAGCAAACTGAATTAAACAATTTAATCAATAAAACCGCCTCATTACTCCCCTGTATGTATGTACTGCTCCCACAATCCATTCCTCCCCTGTATGTATTGTTCCCACAATTCCCTTTTTTCCTATGTAGTTTGCTCCTACCCTTTTCTAAAGATCTCAGTTCTATTTATTTTATCTCTGTTACTATATTCACTACTTCTTGTATAGTTTGTTTAGATTTTCATTTCCATTTTCTAGTAACTGTTTTTCTAGCACCCACTACAATTAGACACAGCAAGGCCTTACCATGTCTAGCAATTCTGATTCTGTTTCATAGTTTAGTAAAATCATCTCCCTCTTCACACCAATCTGCATCCCGCAGAGAATTCTTAAAGTCCACCAACTTACCACACTACCAGAAAATATGTTCCCAATTCTCTCTTTCTTCCCCATTATACCTTCAACATTTGTTGTCTAACTGGGAAAAAATTCTCTGAAGTCTACTTGGGGTATAAAAGTGTTTATGTAAACATTTCCAAGCAAAAATCCTAAATATTCTAGATTATTTTGCATATTTGGGGAGACATACATATATCCTCCCATTGTTTCTTTGTGAATTGCTTATCCAGTCTTTCTTCCCAATCCTTTCTAACCTCCTCTGATTGATTCTTATAGTTATCATGTAATATTTTATATGCTCTACTAATTATTCCCTTTTTAATGGCAGCTTCTATATTAGATTCTACTAGTAACTCTGCCAGTGCTGGTCTTTCATTTAGGACCACCCTATTTCTTTCTCTTTGCCTGTACTCTGATATCAGTCCTTGAGAGGGAAGTCAGTGTCTAACTTGCAGTCCAAATAAATTCATGGCATCTTCCCATTATATCATCTTTTTCTCTAGTTATTTGCTCCCAATCTTTGCCAGTTTTCTCTAATAAATTCCAGCCTACTCTTGCCTATTGTCTATAACCTTAATTGTAGTCAACCCTATCGGCAGAATCTCCTTTCCCTATTCCCATATTGACTTAGTTCTTAGAATACTTTCTGCTACTTTATGGATATAATAATCTCTATGATTATTATTCTCCTTAAAGGCCTGCATCCAAATTCCCAGACTCTCCCTGTTTCTTGAGCTTCTCCCTGTTTCTTCATCATTCCTTTCCACTTTGAATTATAGTTTTCTGCTTGCGCTATGTGTAGGAGCCTTAAATGTGTAGTTCTGAAATACCCCTTCAAATTTGGTAATCCTAATTCACCCTGTTCTACTGGAAGTATCAGCTTACCCCACTTCACTCTTGCTGTCTTCCACTCCCAGATAATGTCCTTCAGCTCTTTTCTAATTGCTAACCACAACTTCTCCACTGGTTGCTAAAAAATATGCCTGACCTATGTATAAGACTAATGGACTGAAAACATTTTAACTACTTGTATCTCACTATCCATATCCATATAACAAAGCTTTTATTTTTTTCAGTTTAGGTATTATCTTTTGTTTAGTCTCTTCCTACATATCCTTAGCTGCCACACCAAAATAATTTTTAATCCATACTCCTAATTACTTAATCTTATCATGTCCCCATAAATATGGATATTGCTGAACCAATTCATGTGTGGGTACATCATTTACTGCTATAGTCTTTATTTTAGCTTCACTCATTTTGTATCCCAAAAAGATATGAAACATTCTCAAAATGTTCCACAACACTGTAATGTCTCTTTCTGGTTTTGTCAGATATAAAATAATATCTACAAATAGAGCCAGCTTTTCTTGATTACCATACCGAGGTACAACTAATCCTGAGTAGCATCCTACCTTTTGCCACAATATAAACAGAATATTACTAAATTGAATAATAGGTTAGAATTTGCTGTCATTCCAAGGGTACCCAATATGTACCAAGTCTGGCAGTTGGAGCACAGGATTAAGTCTGTGATCTGTAGTTCTTTTGGTACAGGGTTTGTGTTCCTCAGTCCTCATTTGCCTACTGTGTGACATTCATCAAGTCAATTTATTTATTTATTTTATTAGACATTTGTTTACCGAGGTGGTCTAAGTGGGTCTACAGGACCCATTTTCAGCAGAGGCCCGGGGAGAAAAGCTCCACATACAGTACAATGCAAATACAGTATAATCCAATACAATAAAGATTACATTAGAAATACTATACAAAAATATGTTGGAAGAACAAACTGCTACAAGATGTTGTATTATATTACTGCACATCTAAACAGTTCTATACAGTTAAAACAATACAGACAATAATAGTCACTCTCATCATACAGGATGTAGAAATAGCAGCCAGAAAGTTAGTGATGCAGACATATAGAGAGAGAGTTAAGAAGGATAGAAGCAATAAAGCCTGAGCAGTAGCTTAAGGATATGGTATAGAAGCAGAGAAAGAGTTAGAAGAGCTTTAGGATCTTGAAGTGTGTGAGGGATTGAAATGTGAGAGAAGAGGCAGACCTGAGCATTAGGCAGGCGTTATGCAGGAGCAGAGCCATGCATTTTTGAGTTGAAATGGGTTAGGCCAAGCATAACCCAGGTAGCTAGAGGTAGTGAATTCCAATGTTTAGACAGATTATAACTACAGAGAGTGACCAGGTTTTCGTGTGGGTTTTGAGATAGCTAAGAGATTTTTGTCTTCTGATTGTAGGGATTGATTTGGTGTGTAAGGTGTGACTAGATTGGCTAGTGCAGGGCAGGCAGTAGGCTTGAAAATAAGGTTGTGTAAGGTAGATAGCTGAATAAAGGCAATTTGGTTGGGTAGTTCAAGTCAGTTTAATTCTAGGAGTGGTTTACAGTGGTGTGTGTGATATTTAGAGTTTATGGCAAACTTTGCAACTTTGTTGTAGCACTGTTTCAACTTACTTAGGGTAGAATTTTGTAAGTTAGTTAAGATAGGGGCACCATAAAGAAGAGAGGGAAGTAAAAATGTTTTTGCAAGGGTAGATTTGGTTGCTGCAGTAAAGAAATGTTTGTTTCTACATAAGAGTCCCAGTTTTTGATGAGTTTTCTTTATATTTTGCTGTATATGGAGGTTAAATCAAAGTTTTATTGTCAATGATGACACCTAGAAGTTTGGTTTCTTGCACTATTTCTATGGCAGTGTTGTCAGATGCAAGGATATTGAAATGATCAGTGACAAGGGAGGTGTTTTGGGGATGAAAGAGTACTAGTTTTGTCTTCTTTGGATTAAGAAAGCGTTGGGCATTTCTTAGCCAAGATTTGACTGCTGTAAAGGACTGCTGAATTTTTTAGAAAAGTTCTGGTAGTGATTGAACAGTGCAGATTATGGTGGAATCATCAGCATATTCAATTCCCAGTGTGAGAGGCAGTGTGAAGGTTGTTGGTGAAAAAATTGAAGAGTAGAGGTCCTAGGATGGAGCCTTGGGGGATTCCAGTAGGGCTGTGGAGAAAGGGTGAGAGTTTGTTGGACCATTTCACTGCTTGTTTACTATCTTTGAGGTAGCTCTGAAACTATTTTACTGTGTTATGTGGGAAGCCTAAGTTAGACATTGTGTTCAAAAGTAAGGGGTGAGACACTGTGTCAAAGGCCTTGGAGAGATCAAGGAATACTGAGGCTGTATAGCATCCTGCATCTCTGGCCTTGTTCATGGTGTCTGTAAAAGATAATAGGATTGTAGCTGTGCTGTGGCTAAGTCAGAAGCCATGTTGGGTTTTGGTTGAAAGATTGTTTTGCAATAGATATTGCATTACCTGCTGATGCATACCTCTTTCGAGAATTTTGGATATGGGTGAAAGAAGGATTTAGGACGGAAATTGGATGGATCAAAAGAGTTGCCTCCTTGGTGGATGGGGATGATGTGAGATTGTTTCCATATGGTAGGCACTTCTATTTCAGATAAAGACCTATTAATAAGGATACTGATTGGGTAGGTGACTGAGTTAGCAGCCAGTCTGAGGTAGTCTGGGGGGAGACTGTCAGCTGAAGCAGAGCAGGTTTTAGTTTTTGCAGCAGTTTCTTAATGGTGTCAGTGGGTATGGGCTGACATGAGAATGGGGTTTGTATGACATTTTGTTGAGTAGGGGGGTTAGTAATGATAGAGTTAGAAGTAGTTGATAGCCTGGGGTTAGTGTCTGAATAGTTTGAAGGGTGGGGGATCCAGCATTAGGGGTATTAGTTAGTAGGTCTGAAACTGATTTTATGAAGTGCTTGTTAAAGGTTTCGGCCATTTGTGATGGAGGTGTATCAGGTGATAGGGTGTGTTCTCCATTTCTTCCAGGGTTAAGTAGAGAAGATATGGAGTGCCAAAATTTACTTGGGTTGATTTTATGCTGGAATTGAAGCTGGGAATAATATGACTTCTTATCTCTGTTGATTAGTTTTGCCACTTTGTTACGTAGTGTTTTCAAATTAACATGATTTTGTTTATTCTTGTTTTGCCTCCAGGTTGACCAGGCTAGGTCCCTTTGCTTCATCAGGTGTTTACATTCCTTAGAGAGCCATGGTGCTGAGTTCTTTTTGATTATTTTCATAAGAATGGGAGCTAGTGTATTAAGTATGTGAAGGAAGGTGTTATTAAAGTATAGTACAACATCATTAAGGGGTAGTTGTTTAAGGGGTGTACAGTCTATTTCTTGTAGGAGATTGTTGAATTTATGCTGACAAAAATTGAGTTCCTAACTGATTTTATAGTGTGTACTCTTAGTTTTTGGGAGTTTGTTCTAAGGGAGTAAGCTGGTAAATGATCGCTCAGGGAGCTAGACAGTGTACCAGAAGAGGGGTAATTAGCAGGGTGGGATATTAAAATCCAGTCTAGGGTGGATTGGCAGTCAAGATCTTTGCTGTGTCTTGTTTGAGCATTGATAAGCTGAGAAAAACATACAGATTTATACTATTTGTGGGGGAGTTGGAAACTACGGTTTGCCAATCTATATTTACATAGGTTCATAGGTTCATAGGTAGGTACTAGGCTATCTGCCCGAGGGCATTTATAAGCCTAGCTAGTGTGTGTCAGCTTTCACCGCCCCATTGATTAATTAACTGAGCCTCTGTCAAGAAGAGCCAATGAAGTGATCCTAGGGGTGTATTTTCTGTTACCCATCTACTCGTCAAGGTTTCTCTTGAAGAGTGTTAGTGAGGGGATCTGCTAATGTAGTTAGGAATTTTGTTCCAAAGCATGGGGAGTCTTTGTGACAGGAATCAATTCCTTCAGCATGTTCTATTTATTGTTGTGGTGAGGTTTAACTCACTAGAGCGAGTGGCTCGCAGTGACTTGGATTTCTTTAGGTGGAGCATGTCCATCAATTCTGAGTTGGACATGGCTTTGTAAGTCAGGCAGAGATCACCTCTGAGTAAGCGATATGCCACTGAGTACAGCTGGAGTTTCTTCAATCTAGCTGCATAGGGCATCTGTTTGAGGCCAGTGATCCCCTTGGTGAGGTACTTCTGTGGTCCTTCCAGCTGTTGGAAGTGTCTTGTGAGGTACATCCCAAACGGGGCATTGTACACTATGATGGGTCTGATGAGTGATGAGTAGAGGGGCACTATAACCTCTTTATTTCTAGATGCGAACCCTTTAGTAATTAGATGGGCTACATAGAATGATTTCCTAACTACTTTGGCAATATGATTGTCAAAGGAGAGATTACTATCTACCTGGGTCCCCAGATCTCTTATTACCTCTTCTGTATTAAGGGGGCTGCCACCTATGTCGTAATTCATGGGTGTTTTGTTTTTCCCAAAAGGGATGATTATGCATTTTTTGGCATTTATCTTGAGACCATGACATTGCCACCAAGTGTCTGTCTCAGTAAGGCCCTTTTGGAGAATGTCCGTGTCAGCCGGAGAGTCAATTATGGCTTCCAGTTTGCAGTCATCGGCAAACTTGGTTAGCCATAGTCCTCCTGTGTTTGCATGTACTTCTGAGAAGTATATGTTGAACAGTAGGGGTCCCAGGACTGAGCCTTGTGGGACACCATTTGTGACTGGTTTAGAGTCGGACCTGGAGCCTGCTATTGTTACCGTGTGAGTTCTGTCTGTAAGCTAGTTGGCAACCCATCTCGTGACGTAGGGGTTTATGTTCAGGCTGGTGAGTTTTTCTATAATTCCCGAGTGGGGAATGGTGTCAAAAGCCTTGGCGAGGTCAAGGTAGGCTGTGTAAACAACCTTTCCCTCATCTATGGCCTTGGTGACTGTCTCGAAGAAGTCAACCAGGTTTAGTAGGCATGCTCTGCCCTTAACAAAGCTGAACTGGGTTGGGTCAAGTGTTTGGAGGTCCCCAATGTCTTTGTTAATGAGTTCTATGATGATGCACTCCATAGCCTTGCAGACCAGGCTAGTCAGGCTTATGGGGTGATAGTTACCAGGGTCAGTTGTGGCCCCTCCTTTGTGGAGCGGAATAACCATTGCTGTGCACCATTCTATGGACACGTAGCCTATGGAGAGGCTGAGGTTGAACAGAGTGTTTAGGTGGGGGGGTTAGTTTGTTCTGTAGTTCATACAAGATGCAGCCTGGGACACCATCTGGCCCCATTGACATGCTTTTGACTTTTGAAAGGATTGTTTTCACCTGTGCGTCTGTGATTTCCAGGACACTGCACTTTTCTGGTATTGTTGTGGGCCCTTTTGGGGGTGAGAGGGGGGTGAAGTTTGCACTGAATCTATCTGCCAGGATGTTGGCAATATCAGTGGGTTCAGTATATTTTTGTGCTATTTTGCATTAGCTCAGAGCATATCGGCAAGTTGCCACTTAGATTCTTGACATAGCTAAAGAAGGCTTTGTGGTTATCTTTTGAATCCTTGGCTATTTTTCTTTCAAAGTTAGCCTTGGAGGATTTTATGAGGGACCTTAGTTTTTTACTGATACTGATCAGGGATGTCTTTCCTTCTTGGGATTTGCTTTTTTTCTGAACTAGTTTCCTCCTTCTATTGTATAGCCTGTTTATGGCAGGGGTCCACCAGACTGGTTTCCTTCTCTTAGGGGAGTGAGTCTTGGTTTTGCTAGGGATGGCACAATCCATGCATCCTTGTAGGTGCTCATAGAGTGCATTTGTAATGGTTCCTGCATCTTGGACACTGTTATCCTTTAGCGTGGGGGCTGTGAAACTTACAACCTCTGTCTTAAGTAAGGTGAAGTTTGCTATAGAAAAGTTTTTCACTGTGGTTTCCTTGGTTGGAGGTGGTGGTGTGGTGTGGACATCCAGAGTGATTAGTTTATGGTCTGATCTAACCAGTGACAGGTTGACCTCCGGTGTGGAACACCTGTCGCCCATGTTGGTGATGACCAGGTCCAATATGTTTTCACCTCTGGTAGGGGAGTTTACCAGCTGATCCTGGGCATTTGAGTTGATAAATTCCAGGAAGCGCTGGACCTGGGAGTTTGTACTTGAGTAGTTTTCCCAGTTAATGGTAGGGTAATTGAAATTGCCCAATATCAGGGTGTTTGGTAGGACCGTCATGTTTTCCAGTTTCTCCAGAAAGGGGAAGTGGTGGTCCTAGGTCATGGAGGGTGATCTGTAGCAGGCCACAATTTGCATTGCAGATTTGCCTGATGTTAGTTGCACATGGATGATCTTGGAGATATGCTGCGCCACTAACCTGGAGGTGTAGGTTTCCTTGATGAATATGGATACACCCCCTCCTTTTGTGTTTCAGTCCATGTTCTGTGGCCAAAATGTGTGGTATGAGTTGTAGCCCAGTAATGCTGGGGTGCTCTGTGGAGCCTTGAACCAGGTTTCAGTTACTGCAGAGATGTCAACGTTCTTCATACAGAGGAGTGCTTCGAGCATGTGCATTTTGAGATTTAAACTCCTGGCGTTGAGTAGCATAACCCTAATTTTTTTATTTGTGCTGTTTATGGAGGTGGGTTTGACTTTTGAGCCTTGCCTAAAAAAGGCACTATGGGGGCTGCAAAAGCCTTGGCCAGTATTTGAAAGCCTAGGGTGACAGGTGCAAGCCATCTCCTGTGAAGCAATGAGGCCTGTCGAGCATGTCGTCCCAGGCTGACAGACACTGGATCCCCTTTGAATGGCACCAGAAGCTTAGCCAATTGTTGAAATTGATCATTTTTTCTTTATACTGCGGTATCATTCTTGGTGAGGGCAGGATGCTACTCAGGGTCAGGGTCATACCCACCTGGGCTACATGATCAGAGGTCTCTTCCATGTCTCTTTTCATGTAGTCCAGGGAGGTACTTCTCAGGTCATTCACAACAACATGAACAATGACAGAGTCATATTTGTACTTGTTCTGGAGTGACCTGAGTGCTTGTGTTATGTGGCGGATTCTGGCTCCCGACAGGCAGCTAACAGTAACCTTCTCCTTGTCCAGCCTAGTGAGTGGGACGTCAGTGTGCCTGACTATAGAGTCACCTATTACTAGTGTGTTAGGTATGTTATTTCTCCTTAAAGGCTGTGATTGTGCGGCACACTGATTTTGTGTTTTATGTGTTGTCTGGTTTGTCACAGGAGGTGCAGGTTTTTTTTGGGTGTCTGCTTTGGAGGTCTGTGATGCTTTTGCAGGTTTTTATTTAGAGCTCTGAGTATGATTTCATGTATTTATGTGTATTTTTTGCCAGTGCTGGTTTGGTATGTCTATGTGAGGCTGGAGGTGTGGTGCAAGTGTTAACCTTCTCCTTATGACTGCCTGTTCCAGTCTTGGGTGGAGAGAACTTAGCTTGCAATTTAGCTATATAATTGCATCTGTCACATATGTTAATGTTTTGTGGTAGGAGAAGAGGGTTGTCTGTGTACATGAGGCAGTTGTAACATTGCCTCAGGATACCCAGGTTCCCCAGCTGGACTGGAGAGTATACCTGAAATTGCCCTTTGGTCATGCCTGAATAGTAGGGTGAGCTGCTTAGTTGTTTTGTTGGTGAGGGGTGAATAATGAGCCTTACCCTGCTGTGCAATCAAGTGTCGGGGTATATTAGTGCTTGATATTAGGTCTGAGCAAGTGCTGGACTGCAGGATGCTTTTTAAGTGCTTAGGTTGAGAGTTAGATTAGACTACTTTCAAGGGGAAAAACTGAAGCGGAGACTTGGTGGAGCTGGGATAAATTTAGCCCTAGCTAACCGGCGCTTCCCAGATGTGCAAAACCGTGCAAATGCGGTTTTTACAGCAGGGAAATGAAAGAGATAGAAATTGGCTTAAACCACAAGACTTACAATGATAGGTACACTTTAATCAGGTTACTACCAAGCAGTAATAATTACAATTGAATACTTTTAAGAAGGCCTGGATTAGTGCTCAAGTTATGCAAACAAAGCTAGATTCAGCAGGCCTGGATCTAGTCTATGCTACAGCAAACAAGGCACACCAATTTCAGTAAGAAACAGTTCAAATATGCAGGCACTATAAGCCTTTAACCAGAAATTCCCAGCTCAGAAGGGCAGAGTTTAGCCTCTCCTCCCACAAGATAGCAGACCACAAACCTTCTTAATGTAAAATAACTGGCCTGAAACCCAAGTGCTTAAACCAGAACTAATACACTTTTAGAATAACAGACACTGAGCCTTCAATCAGCAGTTCCCAACTTAGAAGGATGTAAGCTACCTGTCCTGCCACATCAGTGCAGACCACAAACCTTCTTAATGTAAAACAACTGGTCTGAAGCCCAAGTGCTTAAACCAAAAGGCTTAGAATGATAGTTACACCAAGTGGTAATAAATAAAATTGAGTACTTTTAAGATGATGCAAAAGCAAAATAAAGTAGGAAGAAAGACAAATACAGTAAAAGCAGATGAAAAAAGTGTAAATTTTTTTTTTTGAGTGAGCAAATAAAATGGACGCAGAAGGAGTATCCAAATGCAAATTTAGAAGAGGGGTGGGCAGTTTCAAAGCCACCAAGATTAACAACAAAACAAAAGTAGGGAGGGTGGGTGGGGAACTAACTGAAAAAAACAGAGCCACAACTTCCAGCTAGATAGTATTCAATGCAACACAAATAAATTAATTTAAATGCTGTATTATTTGAAAAAAGTGCAGATAAAGATTTACTTAAATTCACTTATAAGTCCAGTTGATTTGATTTCATGTAGGTCTTAGCTGGCCAAAGCTCAGAGTTTAAGCAGAAAATAATCCAAAATGTACCACTTATATAAGGCAGAAATCGAATAGCAATTGTGAACTACCCCTACTTATCACTGGCTATTCAAGAATTCTAACAAGCATTAACTGAAAAAAGAGAGCCACAACTTCCAGCTAGATAGTATTCAATGCAACACAGATAACTCAATTTAAATGCTGTATTATTTGAAAAAAAGTGCAGATAAAGATTCTCCTAAGATCTCCTAAGATTATTGTTTCAAGGTTTATTGTTTGGGATGTCCAGGATAAAATATTTTCCAACACTGATATATTGTTACCTGGTGGGATTATATATTACTATTATGCAAATTATTTTTGATTTATTGAGGTTCAAAAAGGAGATTAGTACCTCAGCATTGGAAAAGATGGGTATATTCCTTGTATAGGGTATGATGTTGAGTGTAGAGGGATATAAGTGCTATCACAACCCCTTTTTTTAGATCTATCTCTTCTGGTTATTGTAAAGTTTGGATGTATTATTTCTGAGTCTTTTACATTTGGATGTAGCCATGTTTCGGTAAGGGCTAGTTTGTCAGGTTTATTTTGATCAATCCAGGCATGCAGTGGGGATATTTTTATGGTTACCACCATAAACAATCAGTGAGTTAGGATGTTCGTGGATACAAAAGACAAGTTGTCTGAACTCTAAATACTTGTCTCAAGTCACAGCATCTAATTTCATATTTATGGGCTTTTCAATGTCTTTTCTGGGATATATTACACTGATAAGAGTGAAATATGCTGAAGTGGTAATGTAGCTTCACCTTCAGCAGTAAAAGGCCTGTGAGTGTGGGTGAATGAGTGGGGGGTGGGGTGGGGATATCCTTCCAGCAAATTCAGCACTACAAAACAATGCACACTAGACTTAACAAATTAAGTTATATTACCTTACATAGATTTAACTTTATTTGTTGCTTGAGAACTGTTGCCAACTGCAGGTGAAATTCAGCTGTGCAAGTTCTTTAGGTAGTGCGATATGATAAGTCTGACTACTGCTTCTGCTGCAGAAGGTAAATGTGCATGTTTCATTGGGAGGGAGAAAGAGAGAAAAAGTTAATGATTTCTTGATGGTTGAACTAGTTAGGTACAGTACTATTTGTCTATACTCATCCACCTTAAGTAATGTTTGGCAAACAAGACTGGTGCACTATATTTCAGTTTTGCATTTCAGCTTTCTAACCTTTAAACAGGACAATAAGCATACAGGAGATATTTGTAGATATGCAAGTTTGGGATTACTAAAAACAAAAAATGATGACTTCCACAGTATAGAAGGACAGAAAGAAAAATAAAATAAAATAACAAGAGATCTGTGTATGCATGAAAGTGTGGGGTTACTGAAATATAGGCTTACAGATGTTAGAGGGACAGGAGGCAAGCCTATCCATTAATTCCCATGCTTTGCTACACAACATACAATCTGTAAATATGATATTTGAACACTTGGAAAAGGCAGCCAGCTAGAGTATGTAACATATATAAAAATAAAAAAAGGAAGCCACTCTAGAGAATGATAAAATCTCTTCACAAACAGAAACTCTGATATACTAACAATCACCTACATTATCCAGTAACTGTGCTGTAAATACAAACATAAAATCAGGTATTACAACAGAAGCCTTTGGTAGAAGTGAATGGAAACATATATACATCCCATAAACATATGCACTATAGATTAGCATGGAGAAAGAAAAGAGAAAAACACTTAGCCAGATGGCAACAGACTATAAACTTATTTGATGTAACTGCAGTACAAACAAGAAAAATGCTAACGGGTTCACTGAATCCTACTGTAAAACATGAACAATTATATGCACGTCTTCTGTTGGTTTCTTGTTGTTACTTGCATTAGTACACATGCATACCGCAGTATATTAACTACTTACTGTGACCAACTACTTTCTGTTACTGTATCATACTAAGTACAATAAATACACTGAGACAGACTGCTCCAATTAATATGTTTACATTCTTCTTTTGAGTCTATAAGCATGCAATACAGATACTGTCAGCTCTCTGTGGCAAATTTCCAAAGCTTATTTTTACACACTCATATTCATACAGAGTTCTACTGTTTTTTCCAAAGTCTGATGTATAACAGTCCTCCTTTGTTTTTATTAATTTATGATTGTCCTTGGTTTTCCAAAGCTTGGTGGTCCTGGGAAACTCAGTCTTGCATTATCTGAAACTTGATGTTCCAGCCTTATCTGAACTCAATGTTCAGGCTTTATCTTACTTGATGTTACATCTCTTTATTTTGTTGATGTCTTTCCAACCACTATCTGCACAGCTATTTTTACAAACTGTTTCTCAATAACATACTCCTTTATACATGGATGCCAATATCTAATTAAGCTACATATGCTTGCCAGCACACTTACTACTGCCTTTTCAGCATTTTATACTATTTCTAAATGAACTCTTTATATTTCATATTATTGTTGCAGCTTCTTATTCAAGCTAATAATCATGCTAGCAACAGTTTAAAAAAGACAGTGAATATACAAAATGAAACAGATTAAAAGTACTCTTACAAAACACCCAGCCAGCAGAAACTTGCTAATACAATTGCTACACATTAATAGCAGAATGACAAACTTTACTGCTATTACTTAGAGTAAAAAGTCAGTAGACGTGCTGATATATTTACTACACATTAACAGCAAAGACACAACACTTAGCCACAATTAAACACACTGAAATTTTAGTTATATATTTCTAGTATAAGTTTGAACCAAAATGAAATAAACCATATTGATAAAGAAAATACAAGAATCCAATGAATCGTTTTGTAGAGTGAACCAGATATGAGTCACTCATAAAAAGAGACTGCTTAACCTATGGGGTCTGTGGTTAGCTAGTGGGTATCATGTGTCTGTCTGGAAGTAGATGGTTGACAATCACTGCCTTGGGACCAGCAAACTCATAACTGTTTTGCAAGGGATGGTTTGCATTTTTTTTCCTCATTTTTTTATATTGACAATTTCTCCACTTCCACAGTGCTTTTTGCAGGCAACTGTACCCTTTTTCATCTACCAATATAGCTTAATAAAACCAGGATAGTATAAAAGTATTGCTGCTCAGTGTTAGAAGTCCCCACTAGAACCTTCCTGACCGTAGAAAGTATTGACAATCAGCATCATCACTGAAATATGGTTCCAATGCAGTCATAACACACCCTCCCTACCAGGATTAAAGTTTACCATGCATTCAACCCTTTAATGAGGCTGTTTCTTTTATAGGTGGTGATGCGTCCATATTCTTTTCCAGTTTCATCATATGTAGATTTGTACAGCAAAGATTCCAAACTCTTCCATATCCTAGTAATTATAAATAAGATTCCTTGCCATAGGTTACAAACTATAACCCTCTTCTGCAAGACCTACTACCCATGAGGCATATTCTATGACACCCACTACCCATGAGGCATATCCAAACAAGCTTGAGTCCCTTACCACTGAATGAAACACTGTTATTTTTGGGGATTTTAACTATTGATGGGTCTTGATAGCATACTTGGATGCATCCTGAATAGCATAAAGCATGATTTAGCTAAGCCATAAACACCACCATTCACCCTCATCCTCAGCACAGGCTTTGTACCAAGCAAGTAGCCAGTCCCCCTGCAACTACAGATCTATAAGTCTGATCAGTCTCATATGTAAAACTATGCTAAGGATTTTCATGGAGTTAATAAAAGCATAGAGAATCTCCAAGCACTGGATCCATCTCAGATCAGATTCGAAAAAGGCAGGTCATGAGGTCATGCTTACTCATATTGGTGGATTTCTTTGAAAGAGTTACAAACAGAATGGATGAATGTAAAACAAACAGTGCAAACTAGCTACCATTACCTGACAAAAGCCGTTGATATAATACTCCACTTGAGCATTACAGGAAAATTAAGAAAACTAATACTAAACCCCTATGTCATCCACTGGATCACCAACTGGCACAAAATAAGGGAAGCTACCTCCACAAAAAGACCAGCTACCAGTGGCTTCTCCCAGGACCTTGGTGCTGGGACTTCTCCTTTATGGAATCTGCTTGTCTGAATTTACAGGTAATTATAAAGGACTGTGGATGACAAAGTTTTCAGATGACTGCAAACTGGGCGCAGTTACAGAATCCACAAGAAAAACTGAGGCATCCTACATGAAGGATTGTCCCAAACAAATAATTGATGCCAGAACAGAATGATGGACTACAGCTAAATGAAAAAAAAAATCCATTACTGTATACCCTACTTTATTTATGGACAGAGGCAGCTAGTAAATGATATATACCGTACTTGGAACCTTATAAATATCTATGATATCCTCCAACTTATTATCACTACGTCTAATATGAATCTAGTCACTGAAGGAGTAAAGGTAACTGAAATGGCAATCTATACACCATACAGGCTGTGAAATTTGGCTAGGCTTAAAATGACCCACAAGAGTAAACAGGTTCATAGGTTAGTACAAAGGTATCCATTTATAAACTGAAAGACATATACTACTACCAATAAATAAAGTCAATGTTTCCTACATGTCATCAACGCTAACTCACTAAACCAAATAGTACGCTGCCCTAAAATGCATCAGATTTACTTAACTTGGCCATCATAGATAGCACCACTGTGGTCTGTGCCTATAGCTAGTGGTCAGATCTGGCCTCTGTTCAGTAATCTTCATGGTAAGGATCCCTGCAAATAATTCCCACAAACCCTACTATCTTTGTCTCCAAGGCCAAGCTATTGAAGCCAACTGATGGTCTGAACTAGTTCAGTATCCCCTGTTTTCAAATATCCAGTAGCAACACCACTGCTCTTACAGAGAGTTTATGTTCTCACCTGCATCAAGACATCTGCCCCAACCAAAGAAATAGAGTGCCAAGTTACGGAGCAAATCCGTGTGGTGGGACACTGACATAAACAAGCTGTACAACAAACGAAAAAAATCCTCACTTTTAAGAATGAAAGGAAAACCCTACATTCCAAAAATGTATTAAGTAGTTAAAAACTTAGCTTTGTTGGATTTCAGTTTCTTCCTAAGTATGAACTGAAAACTGCAGCTTTTAGCAACGATAGCCATGGTCTGTTTTCAGCTATCTCAGAAACCTTAAGACCAATAACTAGCACTATACTGAGTCAAACATGGACATCATCAACATATCAGCCAATAAGTTAAATGTAATTCAAACTTCTCCTCACCTCTACAAGCTGTCCCATACATGACATCATTTCTACACCCACAAAGATCAACTCTGAGGAATTTTTAAATCTTTCTCAGACCAAAACACTGGTGAAATGGGCCCTGAAAATGGACCAGGACCCCAGGATGTTTCCTTGTCAGTATAAAGTACTGTTTCACTGAGCCACTCCTGAATCAGGTTTAACCTCAGCCTCTCAAATGGTTTTCTGCCAGAGATACAGGGAATAACTGCAGACATTCCCCATATAAGGGTGGCCCCACCACAGATCCTGACAAATGCAGTTGAAGAGGCCCTGCCATACTTATCTGTAAAATAATGCAATGCATCATTATGGGCCTCATGAACCTAGCTATCAACAGCTTATGATCCCTTGACCCAAACCAGTTTGGGTTTGGTCTTGTATCTTCACTAGTCTAATAGCTCCAAAAGCAACAGAATTGCGAGCTAAATCTTCACCAGCAGATAAATAAAATCTGATTGAGAGCCAGATTTATCACACAGTGCCTCCCCCACCTCTGGAAAAGACTGCCCCTGCAGATTAAGCAGGGTGACACAATATTATTTTTCTAACAAGACCTACATTATTGAATGAGTACCCAAAATTCATTCCAGGTTTGACTAGCCCAGTCCTCTTAGAGAAAGAGGATATGGCCAAAGGGTGGGTACTGGCAGGGTGTAAATGGTCACAAGACACAGCTGCCTTGAAATTCCTATGAACCCTTTGAATAAAAAGAAGGGAGGTAAGGAAGAGGAGTTATGAACTTATGATACAAAAAATATTTTCTAAACACTGAATCTTTAATGCTGTCCCTTTAAAATTTAAACACCTTAATATCATATAAATCACAGTTAACTAAAATTCTACACTAAAGATTCAGGAGGTATTCCTAAAAGTCTTGCACATGCACAGTCAACACATATATCACACAAATATACACATTAATAAAATCTCACAAAGCAATACAAATAAGGCAGATACTTGTCCAATATTCATCAAATGCAAAACAGAATGACTGCATGTCAAATACGAAGGTTTGGACAAATTAATCCCCTCAGAAAGAAATTACCCATACTAACATATTCGCTAACTAGACCTGAAGTAAAACAATTTTAAAAGGCATAGAAATCTCCATCACTCACTGAAATAACTGCTTAAACAAAGTGTACTAAAAACTGGCAACCTGTAAAGGTAAAATATGGAGTAGGTTCATAGGTTCATATGTTCATAGGATGATACTAGGCTATTGGCCCGGAGGCCCTTATAAGCCTAGCCAAGAATTTTGGCCATGTTCCCTCAAAGTCAGCACCTGTTTCCCCTGTCCAGCAAGGACACAGGTGGGATCCCAGGGGTATATTTTCTGTTTCCCATTCAGTCATCCAGGCTCCTCTTAAAGAGAGTTAGAGAAGTAGTCATGATTGACATGGAGAGGAAGTCTATTCCACAGATGGGGGAGTCTTTGGGAAACAAATCTATCCTGCCAACAAGTTCTATTAATGTCATAGACCAGGTTAAGGCCTTGCTTGCAGGTTGCGCAAGTGGAGTTTATCTCACGGATATGCAGCAACTCCATCAAGGCTGGGTCTGAAACGGCCTTGTATGCCAGACACAGGTTACCTCTGAGCAGTCTGTATGAGAATGAGTAGAGGGACAGGGTTTTAGCCTATCTGTATAGGATAGGTGTTTGAGACCCTGGAGTATATAAAATTACCCCCCTTAAACTGTAAAAGATTGTAACAGAAGTACATTAAATACACAATTTCTCCTTATTTGCTCCTTCAAGTAAAAGTTACTTTCACACATTAATTCATCACAATCTGAATAAGTATCTTACAAATATAAAAAAAAGCACACTTACCTGTAATATCCATTGACTATGCATAAGCATGTTTCAGCCTCCTTCTTTGCTATGCTGATTGCTTTTCCAGATGCTCTCTATAAAAATGTACACACTAACCTAAGCAACCAAACACAGATATTATCTCCAACACTAGCCTCATCAGAGCTAATTTCAAAAGCTCTGAAGTACACCTTTCACTAAGCCTGTTAAGCTGAGGGAATCTCCAAACTCTGGATCCCACACAGTTTAGTTTTGTGAAGGGTAGATCATGCCTGCTCAACTTGTTTGACTTCTTTGAGTCAGTCACCAGAGCTGTGGATGAAGGCAAGGTAACTTGATCTGGCCAAGGCGTTTGATACCATTCCCCTTCAGGAATCATAGAAAAACTCACTAGGCTAGCCATCAACCCCTATATCACTAGGGGGGTTGCAAACTGGCTCACAGATAGAACGCACAGTGTGAAAGTAGCGGATTCCAAGTCAGACTGCCAACCAGTCATGAGTGGAGTCCCACAGGGTTCAGTCCTGGGTCCTCTCCTGTTTGTTATCTACTTCTCTGAAGTCTAGGCCAATGCAAAAGTTCTCTGGCTGACAAAGTTTGCAGACGATTGCAAGTTAGGAGTTAATATTAACTCCCCAAGTGATGTTGACATCCTACAGAAAGGCCTCACTGAGACCGACTGGTGTCAGAACCATGGCCTTAAGCTCAATGCCAAAAAATGTGTCATCATCCCCTTTGGGAAAAACACAGTTTCCATGAATTACCACATCAACGGTAGTCCACTGATCACAGAAGGTGTTATAAGAGATCTGGGAACACAGGTTGACAGCAGCCTCTCTTTTGACCACCACATTGTCACTGTGGTCAGAAAGTCCTTCTATGTGGCACATCTCATTACTAAGGGTTTTGCATCCAGGAAGAAAGAGGTTATTGTCTCCCTCTACTCTTCCCTCATTAGGCCAGTCATCGAGTACAATGCCCCATTTGGCATGTACCTCACTAGATACCTGCAACAACTGGAGAGGCCACAAAAGTACCTCACAAAGAGGATCATAGGCCTTAAACACTTGTCCTATATGGACAAACTCAAAAAACTCCAACTATTCTCTGTCTCATATCACCTACTTAGAGGTGATCTCTGCTTGCCATACAAAGCCATGTCTGATCCAGCTCTGTTAGAAATGCTACATCTAAAGAAATCCCAATCCCACCACACCACATGCTCCAGTGACCTCAACCTTATTGCCACAATCAACAGAACATGCTGGAGGGACAAGTTCATAACCCAGAGACTGCCCTTGCTATGGAATAGACTTCTCATACATGTCAAACAAAGCACTTCACTGGCCCTCTTCAAGAGAAACCTTGATGAGTGGATGGAAAATAGAAAATTCACCCCGGAGATCACTCTAGTGGTTCTACTTGAAAGAGGCACTGGGAACTAAGGTCAGGTGGCATGATGTCAGGGTAATCCTATAGGCTAGGTTTGTAAAGGCTCCAGGGCCATTAGCCTAGTACACAGCTATGAACCTATGCTATTATTTGCCACAAAAGGTAAATATTATAAAAAAAAATTAAAAAAGTAATAATCACAATATGTAAAAAAGATTGCACTGAACTCCCTTCCTCTGTGACTGAGTTCTCAACTGACGTCTGCAGAAGCTGAGAAACATACCTGAGCTCATACAAAAGCATATCCAACCGCACCCAACCAAACAAAGAAGAAAACCTTAAAATATCATTGTTTCACAACAGGGTGCAGCCAGCCAAGTCCTAAAATCAGAGAGAGGTAGCATTACACCCTTGATAACAAATTCAATTAAATAAAAGCATTGAAAAAAATAATACATTTTGAACTGCCCACAGTTTAAGCTTCCAAACGAGTCAGTAAACAGCACAGTTAGTGTTTCATTAAAGTGAATATGGTAATTTTCACTTCAACTGGAATCTACTGTTCAATTTTCTGGTCCAAGACCATGCGCTATTAACACATAGCTGAGGATAGTGAAAACAACCAAGGAAAACACAACACCATTGCTTGTATAACCAATAAATGTCCAAAGAAAAAGAAAACAGCTTCACAGCACCAAGTTATAAAAAAATTGTAAAAGATTTAATATCATAAAGCAAGACAAAGCTTTTGGACAAAGTCCTTCATCAGTGTTACAACATTGTTTCCACATGCATACAATTTATATCATCCAAGAGCTATCACATGACACAACCAACCTATCAAAAATAATTAAACAATAATCATTAAAATTTTAAAATCACATACACATAAATTTATCCTCATGTAAAAAACAAGAGATATAAGACATATATATATATATATATATATATATATATATATACATATATGGATATTTTTCAAAATTTAATACATTGCTGCCTATGCTTTAGAATTGGTTTAAGGGAAACTTGTTTATTAATTCCTGGCAAAGAGTCTGCATGAAGGCGAATAATCCAGTCATATTCCTTTGTTTCCAACTTAGTATTAATATCACCCCTTCTTAGACTAAGTTCCATAACATCTATAACCCTAAATAAGAAGCAATGTTTAGGTCCATTGTCATTTATGTGTTTAGCCAATGCATTTGTCAATATGCCTCTCCTAATATCCGATTTATGTTCAATAATTCTGTTCTTAAGTTTTCGAGTAGATTTTCCTACATAAAATGATATACATAACTTACATGTGGCTAAATAAACCACTAATGCTGTATTGCATGTTGCCAAACATTTAAAACAATACTTTGTCTTTGTTACAGGATGGATAAAGATGTTAGAGGAGCATATGTCAGAGCAACAGGAACAGTTAAAACATGAAAATGTTCCTTTCCTATTAGAGGTAGAGGATGCTTTCTTATTTAATGAAAAATCCTTGTAGCATAAACGCTGTTTACGATTGCTACAATTCTTATATGTGAAAAGGGGTCTCTCTGGTACAATATGATTCAAACCAGGTAAAAGTATACCCCAATTCCTTCCTATAATATCCTCAATTGGCATACTGCTTTTGCTATATGTGATAGTATATCTCAGATGCCCAGAAGCATTACTACTTCGTTACCTGTTAGACCTATAATCATCATTTGAAAAATATGTTCGAACCTCATTCCCTCTTTTTCCCATCACATCCTCTCTAAGACTAGTCAGTTGAGTTACATCATACCCCCTCTCATTAAATTCATGAGTCATAGCCACCATCTGCTTAGTACATATACTATCATCAGTATTAAGCCTATTAGCTCTGATATATTGGCTCTTTACAACCCCTTTAAAACATGCTCAACATGCATACTGTTCCTATGCAAGTATATATTAGCATGTACATCTTTTTTATATATACTAGTAGTTACATGTTGACCTTCCAGTTGAATTCTAACATCCAAATAATTTATATCAATCCTGGAAGATCTCATTTCAAAACTTAAGAAGGTAGTTGTTTGATTCAGGAAACTTACAAAGTTTTTAAGTGTGTCTTCATTACCATGCCACACAATGAAGACATCATCTACAAAACATTTGTAAAAAATAATATTAGATTTATATATATTCTTTTTTTTTAACATTCTCTTTATTGATTTTTAAAGAAAAGAAAAAAATATATATACTTACAATTCTTAATACAAACTACATAAAAAATAACTATACAGGTCTCATCTATATCATAACAAATAAAAAATTTGGATATAGATGAGAAACTCTCCCATACACAACCCTGTGCCTACCCACTATAACACCTAACATGGGAGAGTGAGGGATATGACTACATAAAAGAAAAATACCCATTAGGTTAAAACTATCATTATAGAGCATAGAAAACTAAACTGTCCTTAACATCCAACTCTGTTCCACAGAGAAAACGAAAAATAACAAAGAAAATAGGGAGAATCTCGTGACATTTAGGTACAAAAATGCTAGCCGACTTTAGGATGAATCTGACCTATTCATACATTTAAAATATAACTTTACTATAATATGTAGCTTAACCTATTCGGATTATAGAAATTATGTCTATGAAAACATGTTAGATTCTAATTAAAGTAGTTATGCTTTACATTAAAAAATTAAACTTTAGTCATAAACATCAATGTCATGCCTCATAATGAAGTAAATTTGCAATAGCATAATATAACACAAGTAAATACATACAGCTCTATATAATAGTTTTCTGTACTATCACCGTATAACATAATACATTTTAATAGTTTGCATAATATGACCTAACTCAGCCTATAACTAAAATGACTTTCATTTAATATGAACCAGATCATTCACGAACATGGCCATT
Source organism: Protopterus annectens (assembly GCF_019279795.1). Lineage (NCBI taxonomy): Eukaryota > Metazoa > Chordata > Ceratodontiformes > Protopteridae > Protopterus > Protopterus annectens. The sequence continues at coordinate 1,445,085,730 of NC_056741.1, read as the reverse complement.
AACTCTTGAGGTTAACCTGAAATAAAACCAGTCAGATCAAGCCAAACATTCCCTCCATCCAAATTCAAACCTCCTCTACATTTTAATAACATAAGCATAGCCATGTTCGAGATATTATATGAAAAAAATCAGCATTAGAATTCCTGCTGCAAAGCAGCGCTCAATCAATAAAGTTTGTAATACTAAACAAGAAAAAGGATTCAGCATAGTTTGCGCTGTAGAAATATATAAAAAACACAACAGTATTTACAGTGTTACAGCGCGCTTAATAGAAAAGACACCCATACTCACCAATAACTCTTATATAGCAAAGAATAAGAAAAAGGGACCTAATAGAAGATTTTTGCCTGTATAAATTTTAAAATAAACCTTATCATCAGACATAAAAAAACAGTCAATAATTTAAGTCCATTGTAGAAATGCTCCCATTTCTTTGAGTGTTCGTATCTTGAGCTGCATTCTTACCCTTTAAGCAGCGTTGCCTTTAAAAACCTGGTGACGCCTGGGAAAAAGGGTCATACATGCGTAGAGGTTGTGCAGCAGCATATAATCCTTGGGAGCTGTAGTTTATAATCCTGCCAGTTGCTCACGAAGACGCCAGGCCTGGATAGCCCTCACCAACACCGGATCATGCCTGAGTGGAGCATCACTGAAACAAGACATCACGAAGGTAAGCGTACTTCCGATAAATGACAACAAAATACAATGCTACTGGCTATGAAAAAGGTGTGAAGCAGGACCAATTCATATTTTACAATTTGAGCATTTCTAGTGGCTTAAACTGGCTGAAATTTAAAAAGTTTATTAAACACTGTCGATGCTTCGCTTTTGTTGTTTATTTGGTATTTATTTCCTTGAAGTGAAAACTGTAAGGAATTGGGGAATTTCATTTGAAACTTGATTTGTTTAGTGATCAAGTAAGCACAAAAGGGGGCTAATTTTTGTCTTTTCACTATAATTTGAGGTGGCAGGTCTTGGGAGAGACTGATTCTATAGCCATTCCATTCAATGATTTTTTTTAGACTTTGCAGCAAGTAATAGCTTAGCCACATGCTGAAAGTTCAAAAGCTTTACATAGACCAGTCTAGGGTTATTTAGTACAGGAGAAGGTCTGAGTGCTCTATGAGCTCTTTCAATAGTAATTTGTTTTGCTTCCAAGTCACTTCCTAAAAACAAGGAGAATATTGTGGTTATTGTTTCAAGAAGCTTGTTTTGTTCAATAGTTTCAGGGATGCCTCTTAAGACAATATTATTGCGTCTGGATCTGGCTTCGAGGTCTAAAACTTTCTTCTGAAAATCTTGTAAAGAATTTGCATTGACATCTGAGGATTTTTGTAAGTTCTCTATTTTAATATCCTGATCCATAATTTTGGACTCTATTTTATCCATCCTGGTAAGGATCTTGTCTATAGAAGCTCCAACTGTTTGTAACTGTGTAGATAGGTTTTGAATAGCGTCCTGGATAGGTTGGAAGGCTGTTTTCAGATCTTCTAAACTGGAAGTCTCAGATGTTGCCTTTGAAGTATTTTTATTAGAATCTTGAGATTTATTTGTTCTTGCTCTTTTCGAAATACTGTCCTTTTCCGGTGAAGTTACTGCAGAAAATTTTGATTTTGTAACTTGAGTTTCCATAGAATCCAAGTGAAAAGACATTTTATTTCTTTTCTTTTGGGAAATTACAATAGTTGTTTTTCTGTATTGTGTTTAGACTTTATACAGCCTGGTTGTTTTCAGCAACAGAGTTTCACATGTGGCACACAGTTCACATCCAATCCTGAGTAATCTCACCACTCGGTAGAAGCCAAGATGTTTTTTATCCCCACAGGTAAGTAGATCAGATTAAATGCATCCCGAAATGTGTAAGTTTGATTGCAAATTATCGATTCTTACTATAAATGAAACAAAAATATTCTGAGAGATAGCTCCTCTGTGGATCAGCACCCCCTACAGGACAGCAGCCATCTTGAACTCCAGATTTATATATATTCTTATTTCCATCAAAAACAAAAGCATCCTCCCAGTAACCAAGGATAAAGTTAGCATATGTATTGGCTACTGGACTACCCATAGCTACACCCAATTGTTGATGGTAAATTTGTTTATTAAAAAGAAACACATTATTCTCAAGAGTTATTTCCAATAGTTCACAAAACGTTTCAACCTGTCTGGCTGTGAAGTTACCATATTTACATTGAATCTGTCTTACACTATTTACCCCGTATTCATTAGGAATAAATGTAAAAAGAGACTTCATAGGAGGTTTCAACAAAGATTTATGAATTTTGGGCAATCCATATAGGACTGGGATGGCAGGACTAGGTACTGTTAGGAAGTTAAAAAAATCTATTGTTATATCATTATTGACTTGTAACTCACAAATATTAATATTAACTTTACTAATAATCTTTAATAATCTTATTAACATCAGCATCCTGTATGGGTTTCTATGAGACCAATTGTTTCAGGTAGGGGATGGATTACAGAACCAATTTCAGCTTACTTGCAAGATACCTTGAAAGATTTTCTTTGTTTTCTACAGAGTTTTATTAAGGACACTGGTCACTTCCTTAACTTATTATATCAATGGTATGAAGGGACCATTGAGATGGATATTCTTTTTGCTAGCTTGGATATCAAGTCTCTATTTACATGTATTCCTAATGAATATGGAGTAAATAGTGTAAGACAGATTCTATGTAACTATGGTAACTTCACAGCCAAACAGGTTGAAACTTTTTGTGAACTATTGGAAATAACTCTTGAGAATAATCTGTTTCTTTTTAATAAACAAATTTACCATCAACAATTGGGTGTAGCTATGGATAGTCCAGTAGCCAATACATATGCTAACTTTACCCTTGGTTACTGGGAGGATGCTTTTGTTTTTGATGGAAATAATAATATATATAAATCTAATATTCTTTTTTTACAAACGTTTTGTAGATGATGTCTTCACTGTATGGCATGGTAATTTAGACACACTTAAAAACTTTGTAAGTTTCCTAAATCAAACAACTACTTTCTTAAGTTTTGAAATGAGATACTCATTATACTAAGAGCTTTACCTGGTTTGAATCATATTGTACTGGAGAGACCCCTTTCCACATATAAGAATTGTAGCAATCTTAAACAGCATTTATGCTACAAGGATTTTTCATTAAATAAGAAAGCATCCTCTACCTTTAATAGGAAAAGAACAATTTCATGTTTTAACTGTTCCTGTTGCTCTGACATATGCTCCTCTAACATCTTTATCCATCCTGTAACAAAGACAAAGTATTATTTTAAATGTTTGGCAACATGCAGTACAGCATTAGTGGTTTATTTAGCCACATGTAAGTTATGTACATCATTTTATATAGGAAAATCTACTCGAAAACTTAATAACAGAATTATTGAAAATAAATTGGATATTAGGGGAGGTATATTGACAAATGCATTGGCTAAACACATAAATGACAATGGACCTACACATAGCTTCTTATTTAGGGTTATAGATGTTATGGAACCTAGTCCGAGAAGGAGTGATATTAATACTAAGTTGGAAACAAAGGAATATGACTGGATTATTTGCCTTCATGCAGACTCTTTATCAGGAATTAATAAACAAGTTTCTCTTAAACCAATTCTAAAGCATAGGCAGCAATGTATTCAATTTTGAAAAATATACATATATATATATATATATATATATATATATATATATATATATATATATATATGTCATATATTTTGTTTTTTACATGAGGATAAATTTATGTGTATGTGATTTTTAAATTTTAATGATTATTGTTTAATTATTTTTGCTAGGTTGGTTGTGTCATGTGATAGCTCTTGGATGATATAAATTGTATGCATGTGGAAACAATGTTGTAACACTGATGAAGGACTTTGTCCGAAAGCTTTGTCTTGGTATATGATATTAAATCTTTTACAATTTTTTATAACTTGGTGCTGTGAAGCTGTTTTCTTTTTTGATAGTGAAAACAAACTTAGAATTATTTACATACAAAATAACTGCCATTACCACATACTGAGCTAGGGGGATGACTAGAATCATACCTCCCAACAGTGCTGAATTACTCGTTTCTTTACCGAGTTTTTGGGTTCAAATGAAGGGGTGCCACGTTTCCTGAGTGGCATCCCTTCATTTCCGAGTTTTTCTTTTGTTTTCTTTAATTTTCATGCTGTTAGAGCTGACATCATCATGTGTGTGATGACGTCAGCTCCATCAGGGCTACCAGCCTGTTTGTATTGAGCTCAATGAGCTCATGGATTTCTGGCTGGCTGCTGACTGTTATATGGATCTGCAATGGAATGAAGTTCAAATGTGAGTGGGAACAGCTGTTACAGCACTATGGGCAGACTCTGCTGACTGTTATATGGATCTGCAATGGAATGAAGTTCAAATGTGAGTGGGAACAGCTGTTACAGCACTATGGGCAGACTCTGCTGACTGTTATATGGATCTGCAATGGAATGAAGTTCAAATGTGAGTGGGAACAGCTGTCTGTCTAACAAGTGTGTTGTATTATACAAGGAATATAATTTAATAAAGTCAGGAAGGTGTATCAAATAAAAGAACACATGCATGTTTCTTATTTTGCGTGCAAGGGGCCAATATTTTGAAAACAGCCCAAAGGTAATCTTTATCCACCACTGGCCAGATGCATTTTCTTTGGATGTGGTGTGGGTTTCAGTGCTGTTTCAATGAATGTGAGTTTCAAGGGTAGAGACATTTTAATGCCAAGTCTATTTTGATTGTGAGAGAGCATTGCTTTGTTTATCAGATGTCTATTAGTGTTTGTGCACTGTTATTCTGTAAAATTTAAAAATAAAATCCAAATAATCATTGTAGAAGTAAAGTAGTATGCACACATTAGTGTTTATGGTTAATGGAGTGAAATAGCCAGGCAATGGGACACTGGAATGGCTGCAGGGGGACTCTGGTGCCATATTCAAGTTGTCTGTTCTTCAATTTGCGTTTGAAAGCTGGTATGCCACAATTCCATTGGAGAGGGTGGGGTTACACAATTGTGTATGCAAATTAGATGTTAATCAGCATACAGATTTGTACCTATTTTTCATGGGCCTTGTCCAGATTTTTGATGTTTCCAGGTTGAGAGGTATGACTAGAATATGTAACATTTTATATAATTTTAATCAATATGTGATAAATTTCACAAAACTTTTTTTTGTAAAGATTATGATATACAGACACTAGTACATAACAGCCATTTGTAGCAGACTTGGAAGATGTATGCATTACAGTGAAAATCTAGGGAACCATAAATATCAGCTACTCAGGGGAGGAGCTGTTGACACAAAATTTGCAGTGAGGGGAAACAGTGATTTAAATGACTGTTTCATCCCACTGCAAGAACCAAAACCTCCTGGTATATGTGGTGGGATGGGTTGGGTTGAGCTTACTAAATGTGGTATTACTTTATGGTCTGAAGTATAGACAATCTTAGAGTATTATATTGCCCTTGTCATCTTTCCAGTGACCATTTACTATGTGTATATATATATATATATATATATATATATATATATATATATATATATATATATATCGATCAGCTAATCGTCTGGACCGAGAAAAAATGTATACATTGAGAATTAATAAATGTTTTAAAATGGTCTAAAGGGGACATACATTTTACTAAGAAATACTGACTTCCAATGATAGTGTAGTTTATTTGCAACCACAATCCATTTAGGTGATATAAAAGCATATCAACTCATGGGGACCATTTAAGTCAAGGCATGCTTCTCAATAAAATTTGATAGGTTACCACAGTGGCGGATCAAGGATTTTACGAAGGGGGGGTGCAGTCTGGAAAGTCGACAAGTGAGGTGGGGAGGCAGGAAAGCAAAACACTGGGGAAGGGGGATGTGGAAGGATCACCTTAAGATATTGTATCAGCATGTGTGAAAACACAGCAACATATAGTCATTTGCAAAACATTGGGGGTGGTGGGTCGATTGAGCACAACGGTTAAGGTTTTCACCTCAGACACAAAGTATTGGGTTTGATTCTGATCTCAGCTTATTAGCTAGCCTTATAATTACCATTCATGACAGTTAGCCTAATATTCTCGTATGATCCAGTGAACCTGGTGTGGCTGTGTTAGAGGAGGTACATAACTCCTATCCAGCACACAGCATATTAGCAGACATTACCAGTTGTTTCAAGACATACCTAGAGGGTATGTTTGGTCACCCATATGAAGTCATAGTTCTTTTATATGGCATACCTGACATAAGCATTATGATAACATAGCAAAGAATCCCAGTGAAGGTGATATCACCCCAAGACCCATAGCAAATGTAAGTAATTTAAGTAAATAATGATTTATGTGAAACCAGCAAAATTAATTTATGTAAATAATTTTGTGTGTGCAAGTGAAGTTCAGTTAGTTAAAGAACATTGCAAGTTAAGGAAATACACATTTTATGAAAAAATTCCTAAAAACAGTCAGTTAAATTATATGCAATGTATAAAACCAAATTTAAGTACTGTAGCATTTCCCAAAGGACAGTAACACAAAATCTACTTTGTCTGGCCAGCCTAATATGCAAAGCCATGGAAAGCCTTATTAGGAAACAGCAACCCTCCGAATACTGTTTCCATTTTAGTTTGGATTTGTCAAGGGCAGGTCATGCTTACCAAATCTAATGTACTTTTTTGCAAAGGTCACCAATGCAATATAGGAAAGCAAAATGGTACACATTGCATACCTCGACCTAGCTAAAGCTTTTGACACAATCCTCCACTCAGGCATTGTAGAACAGCTAAATAAACTAGGAATAAACTATGTTCACCTACTGGATTGCCACATGGCTCACAGATGAGATGCAAGAAAGCAAAATTGACAAATTTACCTCCAGAAAGAGATGAGCTACTGGTGGAGTCCCCAGGGTTCTGTGCTGGGGCCTCTCCTGTTTAACATCTACTTTTCTGAAGTAAAAGCCAATACCAAAGGGCTCTGAATGACTAAGTTTGCACATGACTACAAGTTAGGAGCAGTCACTGAACCCCAAATTACACAGCCATCCTACTGGATGGTTTGTCCCAAACAACTGGTGCCACAATCATGGACCAAAATGAAATGCCAGTAAATGCATTATTGTATCCTTTGGAAGTCATCTACCTCAGAGAACAACTATGATGACAATAAGACCTTAAGAATAGACTTGTTTGGGTTTTCGGAACTTATCCGGACAGTGACCTAAATTTTGACCAGTATGTCTACTTATGTAAGAAAGTGCTTCTATATTAAACAGCTTAAAGAAATGGGTTATGTCTAGATCTAGGATGTCACTACCCTCCTTTACTCAGCACTCCTTAGGCCAGTCATTGAGCATAATGCCCCCTTTGGCCTGTATCTGTCCAGACACTTGCAACTGGAATGCCCACAAAGAAGCCTTACTAAAAGGATACTAGGGCCAAACAATATGTCCTACACAAACTAAAGTCTGCCATTTGCTTTCTTCCACTGACTGCCTCCCATAGCTCTCAACCCCTCATCTCCAAAATATAGAACATAATGTGATAATATGGAGCAAGAGGCGAACATTTACTAACAACTTCATCTAGGATGCTCATAGCATAAGTATAAGAAAACAGTTATTTTATTTAACAGTTTTCCTGTTTTAACATGATTCAGTATTGTATACCATGGCAACAGCTAACACTCACAAACTGAAGAACATTCCTCATAATGAGATACCGTCGAGAGCTATGCTGCCTTTCCATCCCCAGACAGACCGCCACTTCTGTGATAACCAAACAGACTGTTATTACACACATATATAAAATTGTTGGTTTGAACAGCTGCAACATTCAAATACTCCTTGGAAAGCCACTGATTTTAATGTGTTGTCAAATGTAAATAAACCCCCTCTCTACAGTATGAGTTGGCATCAGACTGACCATATGTACACTAACACAGCCTTTAGAATCCTAAACATGGAAAAAATGCTTCGCTTAAACAGTGAAAATGCATGCTAACACATATCCACTTATCCCAACATCTTTCTAAGTTTAGAAAAGTGATATTTAAATATTTCCCCGATTTCTGGGCCTTTGTTCTCCCATTTTAGATTTTGCATACACAGAAATATTTCAAGTGTGGGCAATAATGCCTTTCTAGCCTGCCAATATACCAAAACAGTTCTCATAATAAGTTTCAGACTGTTCTTAAAAATATCTAAACTAGTACTTGCTTTAATGTAATATGGTAATCTCTTCCATGCATCAGTTCCTCTCTTAGAGAAGCAATTAGTACATTTTTCATTCCTATAGAATCTTCTAAATAGGTTGTCTGATGTTTCGCTACTACTTTTTGATAACCCTAAATATTCCCAGAGGTAGTCTCTAAATGCTCTATATACCTGAATAAGATCAGCTCTTAAATATCTGAGACCATGTTAAGATATTTTAGTCTTTCACAGTAACTTAAATTTTCACTTCCATTGATGCTCGTGGTATATAGTAGGGTTGTCCAAAGATTGGGGACTGGAGAGGAGGAGGCATGCTTGGTCCTATGAAGCTTACTTGAGGGTGCATGTAGTGTAGGAGCAGACAATGAATATCCTCTGAGGTTGTACAAGGTTTTATATATATTTTCAATTAGTTTGGCTGCTAGAGGGGATATTATACAAAGCAATGATAGTCTAAAGAATTCAACACTTAGTAATAGATCTGCTTTTTGTTGAAAGAGGAGCCATTTTGCTTTGTCCAGGGTGAGGAAGTGATCCTCATGGGCAGGTGAATTACTAATAAATCAGCAGATATTATTAGTAATGGCTTGTAGGGTGTTGTTTTTTATTTGTCAGCTGCTCTTAGTGGAAGGCCATATTCTTGAGGGGTCAGAGGGATCTCTTTGTCTATCGCTAGCATCTCACAGGAGCTGTAAGATAAGATGATATTCTGTTGAACAGAAGAAGAGAAAGTGTTTTTTTTTTTGTTCCTTGTTTTTTTTCAATATGGAGTTTATTGTTGATGGAATGAGTGACTAAGATCCTGAAGTATTTGAAGAAGGTGACAGTTTCTATAATGATGTTGTTAGAGTCTACAATCGGGAAGCTTGTAGGGGTTTTAGAGAGTTTCTGATAACTTCCAAACATCCTAGATTTGTTTTTTGAGGGTGAAGTATTAGTTAATGGTTTATTGGCCAGTACTGCAGAGAAAACAAATCAAATGAAACTGGGAGTGGATAACATATATTTTTATCAGTTTTGTCTAGGTGAGATTTGGTAAACATATATGTGTATATATGTGTATGTAGATATGGATATATAAATGATTCTGCTGTTCTTAGACCTGTTTTCTTCCTGGTTTAAAACTTTCATTCTGTTTGGATCTGATTATGTCAATAAAATATAAATGTAGACTTAGTATTACAGAGATGTCAGTTTTAAAGAGGATCATGTCCCCTTCAGACCAAGGCATATGTAAGGTAATATTCATAAACACTGGTCCTAACTGAGCAATGTACTCTGCTCAGTTTGGCACAGCTGTGCTGCTCAGCTATAAAGAAATATAAAGACCTGTGTTTGAATCACCAATTAAATCACATACCACACAGGTTTTATAATACCATATAAGTGCCTCACTGACTAGATCATAGCTGCATAGCACTCAGGTGTGACCTAGAGTCTGTTCACTTAGGCAATCTGCTTTCCTCATTGAGGTGAATAGGTGCAATCTAGGTACCATTCATGTGCACCATCACATAAGTTGTATGGAACCAAAGTCTTGGAAGTGTACTGAGCAACTTCCCAATGTGCAAGAACATTTACGATCCATACAGACCTAATTTTTATAAGCCATACTCAAAATATCCTCACACGGTTGCTTAACGTAGCAGCAAGGTTTTATTCATTCTTCAGGTATGTAGTGTTTTTAAGAAACACTTTAGCTTTGCATGTTGTGCAAGACTGTAGAAAGTGGCCTTTCATAGTGTGCAAAGTTTTATGAGTGCACTAGTATTGATATATCAGCCAGTTTTCTTATGTTAAGACTTGAACAGCTGTAGGAGTGTCCGTGCTAAAACACAAACAACTGGACAATCAATAGCACAGATATTATAGATAATACAGAGAGGAAATAACCCTGGGAAATACATATGTTCTTTAATGTATTTCACTCATTTAAGACATTAATCTGTGCATTTTGATGTCTCATTAAAATTTTCATTAAATCCATTCTGCTCCTGGTAAAAAGACTCTAAAATCATTATAAATTTTAGCACTAGCAAAAATGATATTGGGACATTTAAAAATTCTTCATCTTTAGGCACAATATGCAAACTCACACAATGACCTAGATACAAAGTATCATAAACTACAGATTTGTATCTTCATGTAGTCTATTCTTTTCATTCAGATTAATGAGTTTTCTTAATGTACTTGACTCATCATTGTCAACAGTAGGTGAAGCATTGCAACATTTGAAGGCCACAAACGGATTAGCTGGAAGGTATAAAACCGTGCCAGGGTTTTCACGACAACATGATGAAATGTAGTTCATACAATTAGAATCCAATGCATTTTTGGCTAACATTAAAACATGTATTTTCCAAATTCTGTTGCCCCAATGGAGGAGAAACAAACATTGCTCTTGTGTTGTCAGCTGACCCTTCACTGAACAAACCTTGAGATATTTACAAAATTTACAGTACAATGTGGTAACAAAAACTCTTCTCTTTGACATTAATCTTAACATTGATGTCTACAAAACAAAGCTGAAGTCTAAAATGCCCTAATTTAAAAATAAATTATATTGTTGATATCCTGAATAAACTGTAAACACTCCTCTGTCATACCTTTCCAAATAATAAATAATCCACAAAACAAGAATAATATGTAACTTTTTCAGGTTGGCAAAAGCTGGTACTACAGTAGCTCCCACCGCTACCCCCTTCATCTGTTGATAATATTTTCCTTTAAAAAATTATTATTTAAAACCATTTCCATTAACATATAAACTGTGTTTACATTTACATTTTCCTATTTAGTGTTGTTGTTTGTCTTTCGGCTTTTTCCCGGTAAGGGGTCGCCACAGCGGAACTCCAGTCAGCTAATGATTGGCAGTAGATTTTTATGAAATGCAAGGTGCCAGCTTGACACCCAACCTTCAACGAAGGCACGCCCAGTTATGCACGCATGTCTTTCGAACACTACCCAACCTCGGGGAGGACATGCAGAATCCACACAGAAGGCACTCCCAAGCCAAGCCGAGAGTTGAACGGTAGAACCTCTTGCTGTGAGGTAACAACTCTACTGCTGTACCACCGCGGAATATATTTAGTGCAGTACATCAAAAAGCAGCAAAAAATCCATACCCTGTATTACAGGAATTAAACTATGTAAAGATTGTCCATCTAATGTAAATAAAATGTTTTTGAGCATTAAAGGTATATGTTTTAATTTGTTTATAAAATCCTGTGAACCTTTGTTAAATGAACACAATTCTTTAACAACAGGATGTAAAAGAATATCCAAATAAACTGAAATTGTGTCTGAACAGATCCACTAGCTGAAATATAGGTCTAAAGTGGGGCTTTTCAAGATTTTTTGCATTGTAGGTATACCAACCCACACTCCTACCTGGGTTTATCATTATATAAACAAAATCAAAGGTCTTAACTTCAATATAACATTGATCTAACAACTGTAACATTGCACAATGTATTTCTTTATATTTTTGTTGATATAAAATAAAGTCACCATCTTATATTGTGTGCCTTTATTTAACATGTCTTTGGTCACATCAATATAATACCCCTGTTTGCTTTCATAAAGCATAAATCCTCCATAACCTAAAGTTTGTACAATGCTGCTTTTTCTGCTCTAGTCAAATCATAACATTTATACCTTGGGATTCCCACTTTGAGCTGTCCTGATGAAAATCTATGTCTGTGAATCTACTCAAAATAACACCTTTTCTTTTTCTTAGAAGTAAAGAATTGATAAGACAAAAGCTATAGTAAAGTTTTTTACTGAGATATTGCTGGCATATAATTTGCTTACATTTTGCATGTTAATAGCTTATGCTGTACTGTTAACTATGTACATTAACTGGACATATTAATTTAAAAGTACAGTTATATTTGTTACTGATTAGAGCAGCTTAAAAACCAAGAAGAATGAAAATCACAGGAAATTAGCAGTTGCTGTGTGCTGCGAGTTGTCATGTGCATTTTCACATGCTGTAGTCAAGAATTCTGATGTTAGGATTTAAAGCTTAGATCAGAATAGCAGTTCACAATGGCTAAAAATACACATTCAAATTAAATAAGCATGACTTATTTTGTATAAAGTCAAGATTGCTTATAATACTAGAATTAATGAGTAAACATCTTATGAATAATATGCAAATCCACAAGGAATTAAATATTTGATATGTAAGATTAACAAAAGACCCGCATCAGTAAGTTAAGAAATATGTAAACATACTATAATGTTTAATAGAGACCTGATGATTAAATAGCTCATTGATTGAATATTTTAGAAATCCAAGACATATAGAGTAATGTAGAATATTAGTGGGAAAATAAGACAGAAAAATATATTTAAATAAACTGCTTTTAAAAAAAGATATCTTTGACATATACCTGCATATGACAGAAATGTGAATACACAAGATGTCATATAATTTACATAGAAAATCATTTAAAAATATTTTAAAATAATCTGAAAGCTGAAATTTGAGCTTGGTCCTGTGTGTTTTTGGACAACATTTTTATTTTATGGGGTGGTACAGCACAAGATATGAAGTGTTTTATTGATTATTTACATCATACTATGTCTTTTTTAAAATGTATACATGATAGCAAGTCAGGGGGCATTAGTTTTTTAGACACTTATATTGAAAATACAGGTATGTGTTTTAAGTTGAACATTTATAGGAAACTCACCTTTAGCAATTCCTATTTAGAACTTTTAAGTCGCCATTCATTCAAACAGAAAAAAAGCATTATCAAAGGACAAATGATTAGAGCAGCCAGAATGACCTCCACTTTCAAAGACATGGTTAAGGAGATGGATATTATTGGTAATATGCTTTCACAAAGGGGGTATCCAGATTTCCTTATAGTGGAATTTGAGGGACTGGTTAACTCACAGTGGGGTTTTCATTACAAACCATTACTAGGCTGCTCATTAAATATTCAGAAGGAAACTGTGGATAATAATACATTTAAAAGGGCTGTTATATTACAGTATGGCAAGCATTTAAGGAAGGTCAAGGAAGTTTTAATAAGAATTGGAACATACTAAGGGTAAACTCTGATATACTCAGGGCTGTGGGCTCATGTCCTGAGTATATCAGGGTTTACCCTGATATACTCGAGGGCTGTGGGCTCATGTCCCAAATTTGTTTATAATACAGGGCTCAACGTTAAGGCCAGGTTTGAAGGTTACACCAATAATAATTCTGTGGACAAGGGTAAGGGAAGAAAAACTAGTAAATGCGGGGCCTGTAAACAATGTTCCTATATATTAGAAGTGGAATCCTTAAGTTAGGAAAATATAACTAAAAGTAAGATACTTTTTAAAGGTGGTAACTGTTTGACTAAAAGGGTAGTCTATTTGGAAAAGTGTTGTGATTGTCCAGTGTACTATGTTGGTAAAATCAACAGCACTTTAAGATGTCTTATCTATGAACATATGTACAACATCAATAAAAAAAATGTGAGAATATTGCTTTATATAGACACATGAATTTTAATGCTACTTGTTCAGGATTTAAATTTGATATTCTGGAAAAAGTAAACATTAACCCGAGGGGTGGTGATGTAAAGATTTTACTAGAGGACAAAGAGACCAGATGCCAACTAAGGTTAAATGCATCTATAACCCCAGGGATCAATGATCACATCTCTATCTTGCCTATTTTAAAACATAAGGCTCTATCAGTAACTTAAGGGCAGTTTTAAATAAATATTTATAAAAATTTGAGGGCCATAGTGAGAATTTGAATAAAGTTATTAATATATAGTTAGCAACTTTGTTTCGATGTGCATTTTATATAAAAATATGTATTTTATGATTTTTATAGTATTTTTGTAATGTTATAACATATTGTATGGTTTGAAAAGAAGTTTTTTTAGGAAAAGCTTTTTGTTATTCAATATGAGTAGCAAGTTTTAAATTAGACCCATTGTGCTTTAAAAAGAAATTTTTAATTAGTTGATAATGTACACTATTTATATGTGGGGGATTACTATGTTGAATTGCCCTGAAGAAGTTCACTATCTAGTAGACGAAAGTGCTAAACAAATAACATTTTTTTTGTCATTTTTTATGAGATTGTCCATTTTCTCCAGCAAAAATACTGTGCTTTTGTCATTTTAGCTTATGATTCACTTGGTACCGTACCATTGTGTGTAGTTACAGTGGTGTATAAGGTGGATTACTGTGGGAACTAAGGAATGCTTTTGAACTACTCCAATACTGTTTTAATGGATTCGTTGGATGATTTCCCATCAGTGTTTTCTCCAGTCAACAGTAAGGAGTTCCAGAGACTTCAGTCTGAGATTTCAATTATAAAAGGGTAGCTTAGCCGGCTTATTGACTTGTTCAGTCAGTTGGAGGGGACTTTATATCCACAACTGACTACAGTGCCATCCATCATGGTGGCTCCAGCAGTTCCAGTCCTTTCCGATGAATGGAAGGAAGTATTAAATGAGTGCAGTTAACATCTGCTCTAGCTCCTCTTTGGAGGACTTGGAGGGGTTGTTTAGGGCCCAATCGACAGGAAAGGAAGCCGTTTCATTAAATAATCTAGTCTAAATAATCTTGTCCCAGTGCAAACTACTCCATCCCTCCATCCTCCTCCTCACCTACTACAAATAACACTCCCCACCCTTCCTGTCCTCCTCCCACTTCCCCCCTTAACATTCTGAAAATCTTCACTATCAATGCCCAGATCCTTAACAATAAATGTCACCATCTGCAAGCCTGGATTAATCACAATAAACCCGACACCCTAGCCATCTCTGAAACCTGGCTAAAACCCCATACCACTGACTCTGAAATATTACCTCCTGGTTACCACATCCTGAGAAGTGACCGTTTAAACAAAAAAGGTGGTGGCTCTGCCATAATTTACTCTAATCATCTCTCTCTAATACCACTTCAAATTTCTACCCCTAATTTCACAAACTCCAAAATCACAGCTAGCCTTCTCCGATTAAATAAACACAAGAATATCTGTTTCATATCCTTATATATCTCCCCAGGCAACAATATCTCCACCCTTGAAGATATCCTGTACTGGTCCTCAACTCAAATAAAATATGAAACATATATTTTAGGCGATGTCAATATCGACTGGAATAAAATCAACTAACCACCACCCTCACTTTCCATTAACCTTCTAAACTCCACCCAAGTAATCTCATCAACTACTTGCCCTAACAAAAAACACCCCCCAGGGTCCATCTTAGACTGGATTCTAGTCTCCCATCCAAACAAAATCACTCTCAGTGGCACTATCCCTGACACCTTCAGTGACCATCTCCCTGCCTTCATCCATCGATCAAACAGCTCCACCCAACAACAACACCTCTACATTCAAACTCGTAACCTCAGTAACTTTAACCCCTTAATTTTCTCTAACATCTTCAAACAACTCAACTGGCAACCTCTAAATATCCTCCCACTTGACAATGCTGTTGAACATTTCAATTCCATCTTCCTAAATACTCACAACTCCCTAGCCCCTCTAAGAAATAAGCGAATCAAAACTAACTCTGCACCATGGTTGACCAAAGAAACTAAACAAATCATGTGTCATAGAGATAAGTCCTGGAAGCTCTACCAGAAAAATAAACTATCCTCTACCTTACTTCTATACACCCAACTCCACAACCAAGTAAAGAAACTCATTATCAAAGACAAAAAAAACTACTATATTAAACTTCAGTCCAATAACAATAAAAACCCTAAACAATTTTGGAAATCAGTCAATACCCTTCTTCATCCTGGATCTCAAAACAACCCCTGCCCCAACCCTAATCTATCCGACAAAGAACTTAGCTCCCACTTCAATACCTTCTTCATTGAATCCATAGCTAAACTAACCATAACATTTCCTAATAACAACCCACCTAACTCCCTTTCCTCTCCACCCAACAACCCAAACAATAATCCCCCCAATTTCCATCTCAAACCGGTATCCACATCTTTTATAAAAAAGCTTCTCTCCAAGCTAAAGCCAGGTTCTAACGCCCCTGACAACATTCCCCCTTCCTTCCTCAAACATGCAGCTGAAGGTATCACCCTTCCAATTAGTATTCTGATTAATAGATCCTTAACTGAGTCATACGTACCCAAACTTTGGCGTTCAGCCTACATCCTACCTCTTCACAAAGGAGGCAAAAACACCTCTATTTCTAACTTCTGCCCTATCGCCCTACTCTCTCCAATATCTAAAATTCTAGAAAAATGTGTCCACCACCAATTCTTACCCTATCTCATTCAAAATCACCTCCTAACACCCACCCAGCATGGCTTCCGTCCCGACCACAGTACCATAACTGCATTACTATCCTTCTTAGAAACTATCAATCAAGCTCGAGACTCTGGACTCATTGTATCCACAGTACTGCTAGACCTTTCAAAAGCTTTTGACACCATCTCCCACAGGCACCTTCTTCATCATCTGGCTAATCTCAAACTCTCCCCAAACACTCTTTCCTGGTTCTCCAGTTACCTATCTGATAGATCTCAAGCAGTCAAATGGAAGAACTCATTCTCATCCTTTTTGCCAACATCTACTGGCGTTCCTCAGGGATCCATCCTTGGACCCATGCTTTTCAACATCTTCATAAACAACCTTCACACCTTTATCCCTGACACCACAGTCATCCAATACACAGATGACTCTACCTTGGTCTGCTCTGCCCCAAATCTTCCTGAACTCCAGACCAAAACCCAATTAGCCTTTACCACCACAGAGAACTGGATGCACCAAAACCACCTTTCTCTTAACTCCAATAAATCCAAAATACTATTTTTTCTCCCCTCCAAAGTTTCCTCTCTGGACAAAAACACTTTCAATGTTCTTAGCCAAACTAACACTGCCATTGAAGTGGTCCCCTCTGCAAAATTCCTTGGCATCACCATAGATGAACACCTCAAATTTGATCTTCACATACAACATAACATTAAGAAAACCCACCAAAAGCTAGGTATGCTATATAGGAATAATCACCTCCTTTCAAACTCCACTAGGCATACCCTGGCAACATCCTTCCTCATACCTTCCCTTCTATATGGAGCCCCTCTCCTAACCAACTTGTCTGCTACCAACACCTCTAAGCTCGAAGCTTGCTATAATAAGATCTCTAAATTTGCCACCAAATCCAAAACATCAACTCACCACTGCCACAGCCTTCATTATCTGAACTGGCTAAAACTCCCTAATCACCTGGACTATCTACAACTAACCACCACTAACAAACTAATATTCTCCCCTAATAAATGCCCAGCCTTAAAGGGCATCCTTCCCCCATACATCCCTAACAGATCACTGAGATCCGAAAACCAAAACTTAATCTCCATTAGTAAACCAAAACGACCTGCTGGCCAGCTTTTACTCTCCTTCTCACTAGGTAAAAAATGGAACTCTCTGCCTACTTCACTTAGGACTATACCCAACACTGAATCCTTCAAAACTCAACTTTGTCTTCACCTATCCTCCAAATGGAAATGCCCCTGCTTTCACCCCACTTAAATTCCATAGGGACTCTTAACTAAGCACCCCTACTCCTACTCCACTATACTCTCATACTTATTCTAATTTCTCAAAATACCTACAACTAACAGACTTTAAGTGACTGTAAGCATATAAATATTGATTAAAAAACAAAAAAACAAATCTGCCATCAAGTTCTCTGCAACTCTCAAATGTATTAACCCTACTTGTTTTTACAAACTATATTGTATGTATTTTTACTTTGTAACCTTTATTTGCATTGTGTAACCTATATTGTATTATACTGTTCTTGGAGCTTTTCTCCCTGGGCCTCCACTGAAAATGGGCACTTCTTGGTCCAGTGGACTTCCCCGGTAATCAAATTGAAATAAATAAAATAAATAAATAAATAATAATTCAAAAAATCCAGCACCAGCATGTTCTAATGTTATGGATATGGAGACATTCTATCATAATGGAGCTAGGCATGAGGTTAAAAAGGCATATGCAACAGTCAGGGCTTCCAACAAAGGTACCAGAAACAATTGTGATGGTTCAACAGATAACCTAGGACAAAAGGTACATTCTAATCATAGAAATAAAAATATGGAAGGTGGATCTGAGAATCTGAATACCAGACTTTTTAATTTTGAACAATTTGTTACTGAAGGATTCACTTTTAATAACGATTGCACCAGTGATGTTAATTATGGGTCAGGTAGACCTTTATTAGGTTCATAGGTTCATAGGATAGTACTAAGCTAACTGCCCTTGCGAGCCATTTTAAGCCTAGCCAGTTATCCCTTGTGAGACTCAAACTCTGCATCTTGTGTTTATAAGGCAAATGCCTTAACCATTAGGCCACCCTCCCAACCCTGTTTGTGTTTCTCTGAAGGATCTTATTATGTTATTCAACAAAAAATTATTTAAAATAAAATCATTTCAGGTAGATAATTCATACCTTAAGAAATGCATTAAGTTGCATATTGTACCCAAGGGTTTACATTTTTTAAGATACCCTTAGGGTTGGACATCAATGATGATGTAAAGGATGACTTTTCACTATTTTTTGATAAATGTGGTTTTGAATTTATGAAATTGCTGATCAAGCATAATGATAAGAAAATATGTATATTGCTTAACAATGCAGAGAAGATTTATGTGGGTATTAGGGGGGATTTGTTGTTTGCACAAAGAGAACCAGTTTATCATAAACAGTCTGATATTGTGAGTAAAAAATGTGTTAAATTGCATACTAATAAAAGTAGAAAGATCACTGTAAGAACAAGCAAGTGTACCCATGGAAGAAATATGAAAATGAGAGTGAGTACTTAAAATACATGCAAAATAATGGGACATGGAGATCCTGGGGTTATAACAATAAAGGCCAGATGAGGCAAACAAATTATTATGAAAATTTTACCAAATGGAACCAGGAGGGTTACAATTACCGGGTGGGGGTATCCAGTGGACTTACATCAAAGAAGCAATTTCAAGGGCCACCAGTATTACCAGGAGGGGTCAGGGTGGCCCAGATAGAACATGATGAAGTAAAGATTACTGATAAATATGTACATACATATAAGGGATTTAATATATACAATTATACTAACTATGACATTACCAAGGAACATTTCTCTTTGTTTAGTAAGGGAATGAAGTACATCCCTACTAAGACCTTTGATTTGATAGCTACATTGATTGAGACAACATTATATTTTACTGAAACACAAGTAGGGTATGAAGTGGGTAACCAATTAAGAAGAAATAGTGTTTTTAATCCACCCATGCACCCTATTCTGTCTGTTGTAGACCAGGCAGTTATTGAGGACCTTTATCAATTACAGGTCCAACTTCAAAACAGTAAGGGATTTAGATTCACTTTGAATAAGGAAAAATACAGCCTTCTACAAAAGTTGAGTAAAGACAAGATTGTAAAGATTATTCAAACCGATAAGAGGGGAAGAATAGTCTAATTTGATACATTAGACTATTACTGTATTATGTTAGGGATTCTGTCAGATACTGAAACTTACTCCCCAGTTTCTCTTAAAGAAATTAATATAGCCTATCTTCATACACTGAAGGGTATATTATTGATGGAAGGATTGATAGTTTTACTTATGGATTTCTTAGGGTGGAAGAACCAGCCATGGCCACCATATCTCAGATTCCAAAAATATATAAGTGAGTCGAGAATCCACCTTTTCATCCAATTTTCTCAGGGAGTGGTTCTAAAATGTACCCTTTTGGAGTAGTGATAGACAGATGTCTTAAATACAGCTATTCCAAGATTGACCATTTGTTGATTGATTCCTGGGATTTTTTGAGTCATTTGAAAAAAGATATTTGGAATAAGGATTTAATTTTTTTGACTGTGGATATAGTTGACTTATATACATGTATACCCAAAGATCAGGGTTTGGATATGTTTTTTTAATAGCATTACCCACTATTTTGATTTTGAGAATGATAAAGTCAACCTTATAGTTGAATTTATGAGTTTGGTTCTAGACAATAACTTTATATTTTTCAAAGGGGAATATTATAAACAAGGTAAAAGTGGTCTCTGTGGGTGCTTCTTGTGCCTCGATTTTTGCAAATATGATTCTTTTAGATTGGGAAAATTCATTTTTTTTAACAGTCCATATAAGGAAAGCATTCACCTTTACCTCAGGTTTTTGGATGACATTTTTATTTTATGCGGTGGTACAGTGCAAGGTATAGAGTGTTTTACTGATAATTTACATCACACTACATCTTTTTTAAATTTACATATGATAGCAAGTGAGGGGGCATTCATTTTTAGACACTTATATTGAAAATATGAGGAAGAGTTTTAAGTTGAACATTTATAGGAAACTCACCTTTAACAATTCCTATTTAGAATTTTCCAGTTGCCATTCATTCAAATAATAAAGAAGCATTATCAAAGGACAAATGATTAGAGCAGCCAGAATGACCAACACTTTTGAAGACATGGTTAAGGAGATGGATGTTACTGGTAATATGTTTTTACAAATGGGGTATCTAGATTCCCTTATAGAGGAATTTAAGGAACTGGTTACCTCACAATGGAGTTTTATTTACAAACCATTACTAGGTTGCTCATTAAATATTCAGAAGGAAACTGTGGATAATAGTAAATTTGAAAGGGCTGTTATATTACAGTATGGCAAGCATTTAAGGAAGGTCAAAGAAGTTTTTAATAAGAATTGGAACATACTAAGGGTAAACCCTGATATACTTGTGGCTGTGGGTTCATGTTCCAAATTTGTTTATAAAACAGGGCTCAACTTTAAGGCCAGGTTTGAAGGTTACACCAATAATAATTTTGTGGATGAGGATAAGGGAAGAAAAACTAGTAAATGTGGGTTCTGTAAACAATGTTCCTAAATATTAGAAGTGGAATCCTTAACATTGGAAAATATAACTAAAAGTAAGATACTTTTTAAAGGTGGTAACTGTTTGACTAAAAGGGTAATCTATTTGGCAAAGTGTTGTGCTTGTCCAGCGTACTACATCGGTAAAACCAACAGGACTTTAAGATGTTGTATCTATGGACATATGCACAACATCGATAAAAAATGTGAGAATAATGCTTTATATAGACACTTGAATTTTAGTGCTACTTGTTCAGGATTTAAATTTGGTATTCTGGAACAAGTAAACATTAACTTGAGGGGTGGTGATGTAAAGATTTTACTAGAGGACAAAGAGACCAGATGGCAACTAAGGTTAAATGCGTCTAAAACCCCAGGGATCAATGATCACATCTCTATCTTGCCTATTTTAAAACATAAGGCTCTATCAGTAACTTAAGGGCAGGTTTAAATAAATATATATAAAATCTGTGGGCCATAGTGAGAATTTGAATAAGGCTATTAATATATAAGTAGTAGTATTGTTTTGATGTGTATTTTATATAAAAATATGTATTTTACTATTTTTATAGTATTTTTGTAATGTTATAACATACTCTATGGTTTGGGAAGAAGTTTTTTTAGGAAAAGCTTTTTGCAATTCAATATGAGTAGCAAGTTTTAAATTAGACCCATTGTGCTATAAGAAGAAATGTTTTAATTAGTTAATTGGTTGATAATGTGCACCATTTATATGTGGGGGATTACTGTGTTGAATTGTTCTGAAGAAGTTCACTATCTAGTGAACAAAAGCACTAAGCAAATAACATTTTTTGTGAGACTGTTTTCTCCAACAAAAGTATGGTGCTTTTGTTGTTTTAGTTTATGGTTCAGTTGGTACCGTGCCATTGTGTGTAGTTACATGTGAACTTTGAAGCTTTTTACATGTTGTATGTTATGATTCAACAAGACTGCATGAAATAACTAATTTCGTAAGTCAAAGTTGAAATTTGAGTGTTTATTGGTGAATCAGTACATCCATTTTGATAGAAAGTAAAGTAGATTTCTTAATATATTTGAATCTGTAAATGGAGACTGGGATTAGAATTGAACACACTAACTGCTGAATACATTATATAATGCAAATATTTTCTTCCATAGAAATAGCAAGACATTCTCTTTGACCTCAGTAATGTACATATTTTTATGAAGTAGTTTAATAAGCTAAAGGATTTTAAATGTTTTGATATTTGCCATGTTAAGAGTGCAATGCAATTTTGAGATATAGACAATTAATTCACAGCTTTTGCTAGATCTATAACATATGTATGTAACTTTTAGCATGATAAATGTATATGTGTATTGATTTCCCTTTTGCATTATAGTTTAGTATTCTAAGTTTACCTGTCACCTTTAAGTTTACAGATGTCGTTATCTCTTCAGGTCACACTCTGTTATACTTATTTATTTAAATATTTAGCTATAATAATGTTGAATGAGCAAATAATTTAGGAATATTTAATGGGTAATTTATAGTACTATTACATAAATAGGTATATAGTACACTTTTTGTTGGATTATTTAATATTTGTGATTAATAGAGGATGATTATTAATTTTTATGTAGTAATGGGAGAATAGTTTTAAATGGAAAAATATGTAACTAAATAGTCTCTTATTATTTTTGACTTTAGTTTTTGTCTAGTTTTTTATCAATTTTAGGTATTTGTAGGTAGAGAGATAGTATACTTGTCTACTCAATAATTTCTCCAAAAGGCTTCCCTTCTGTACACCATTCAATGTCAGTATTTCTTGGCAACTGAGCCTACTTAGCTTCAGTTTGTGATATTATTATCCTGAAACAAACAAAAAAAACCCAACAGAAAATATATATATTTTTTGTTTTGCCTTTATGAATAATATAAGCTTATTGTACTACCATTGTTATATGCTTTTAGATATAATGTCAAAGAATTTGCATTTGAACTCCTATTGTAATTGTCATATGTACAAATGTATAATTATGTAATCATCCGTGGAACTTTTCTCCCCAGATCTCCACTGAAAACGGTCCTCTGCCCAGTCGGACACTACCCAGTTATCAAATGTAAATAAATAAATAAACTAGGAATTTTGGAATCCATGGTAGGTTGCATTTTATTAGCAAGATATACAGTTTTAGCTGTAGACTTGTCTTTGTTATTTATGAGTTTTAGTAGTTTAGTTTGTAGAAAAGAAGAATTTAAAAATGTGGAATTTTAAGATAGTGTTTAGGAATGGATTATAGTCTTATATATGTTGTGTCTTTTGGCTTTTTCCGGTTAGGGGTCGCCACAGCGGAACTCCAGTCCACTAATGATTGGCAGTAGATTTTTACGTGCTGGCTTGCCGGGCCTAACGCACAACCTTCAACGAAGGAATGCCCATTCACACGTTGCCACACAGAAGACGCTCTAACTGAGAATCGAACGGGCAACATCTAACTGTGAGGCAACAACGCTACCGCAGCACCACGACCGCAGTTGATTACAGTCTTGTATATAATTACATTAATATGGTGGATAAATGTGTCACATCATCTTTTAAAAGAAATATTTTTAAATACACAGTATGGATAGTTTTAATCTATTAATGTAAATGGATTAAATAATGGCAACAAACGGAAATCACTAACACGATATGACAAATTAAAGAGAGGTGATGTTATAGTCTTGCAAGAGAATCATTTGATATATAAAGATGTACAATATTTAAACAGCTTAGGTTATGAAATTTTATCATCTGCTTCTTTTAACTAAAAGAGGAGAGCAACTGCCATACTTTGGATAAAATCTATAGTAACACCTAAGGTCATGGAATCCATTAATGATCCCAAAGGAATGTATACATTTGTAATATTAAAGGCAATGGAAAATCTTATACACTCGCTAATATTTACTGGATCCTTGGAATAGGTGCAAGAGTGGCTAAAGATCACTTAACCTTACTACACACTAATTGGAATGGTAGTTTAATTTTAAGCAGGGGATTTTAACTGCATATGTAGTATAGAAGATACAAGTGAACAGAATAAAACCACAATACTGGCATCAACTAAAGCACTAAACAGATGGATTAGGAATGATAATTTATTTGCTTTACTAGTAAAAGCAGAAGAGAAGTCATTGTTCTTTACTCATTATTCTTATGCGCATGGGATGCAAACAAGAACTGACAGGATTTATGCCTCTTTACTTAATAAAGTGAATTATTTTAAAACTATTCCTTGTCCTTTATCTGATCATAATGCACTAAGTACTAATATATTAATGGATATAAGGAAATTTCAGATTATTTACAGAATCCCAGTATGTATGATGAAACTAAAAGAATGTAAGAGTTACCTTAAGGAACACATTGAGAATTTTTTATCTTTGAATGATAATGGTCAGGTTAGTAAAGTCATAGGTTCATAGGTTCATACTAGGCTATCTGCCCTAGGGCATTTATAAGCCTAGCCAGAATGTGTTTGGCTTTCGCCACCCATTTTAAATTAATTTTGCTATGCCCTTTTTTGAGGTTAGTATACTGTGCCTTTGTCTAACAGTGACACAGAAGTGATCTGTTTGGCGCACTGCAACTGTGGTCCCACTTCACAAAGGCGGTGCCTCCACCGACCCTGGAAATTACCGGCCCATTAGCTTGACAAGCCTTATCTGCAAAGCCATGGAGGGGATCATAATGGACCTCATAAATAAAGACATAGGGAATTTGCAGACTTTGGATCCATCCCAGTTTGGCTTTGTCAAAGGCAGATCATGCCTTCTAAACTTGGTTGACTTTTTCGAAACAGTCACCAAAGCCATTGATGAGGGAAAGGCAGTCCATACAGCCTACCTCGATCTGGCAAAGGCCTTCGATACAATACCCCACTATCATTGAAAAACTCATCAGCTTAAATGTTAACCCATACATCACAAGATGGGTTGCAAACTGGCTGAGTGACAGAACCCACAGGGTCAGAGTTGCTGGCACCATGTCAGACTCAAAGCCTGTCACAAGTGGTGTACCACAGGGCTCAGTCCTGGGCCCACTCTTGTTTGGCATCTACTTTTCAAGTACAAGCAAACACAGGAGGGGTATGGCTGACAAAGTTTGCAGATGACTGCAAACTGGGCCATAGTAGAAAACACATCTGACACAGATATCCTTCAGAAGGGTCTCACAGAAACGGATAACTGGTGCCAGAGCCATGGCCTAAAGTTAAATGCCAAAAATGCATAGTCATACCTTCGGGAAAAACAAGGTTACCTAGCTACCAAATAGGTGGCAATCCACTGAGCACAGAAGAAGTTATCAGGGACCTGGGGACCCAGGTTGATAGTAGTCTGTCATTCGACACCCATGTAGCTAAAGTAGTTAGGAAGACCTTCTACATTGCCCAC
This sequence comes from Protopterus annectens, assembly GCF_019279795.1. Taxonomy (NCBI): domain Eukaryota; kingdom Metazoa; phylum Chordata; order Ceratodontiformes; family Protopteridae; genus Protopterus; species Protopterus annectens. The sequence continues at coordinate 1,445,060,232 of NC_056741.1, read as the reverse complement.
CTTATCATGAAGGGATTCTCATCTAGATCAAGGGAGGTCATAGTCTCCTATACTCATCACTCATCAGACCAATGATTGAGTACAATGCCCCATTGAATGTATCTGACCCGACACTTGCAGCAGCTGGAGAGGCCACAAAGTTCCTCACCAAAAGGATAAAGGGTCTCAGACATCTGTCCTATGCTGCCCGACTGAAAGAACTCCAGCTCTACTCAGTGCTCAGAGGTGACCTTTGCCTAACATACAAGGCCATGTCAAACCCAGATTTGATGAATATGCTTCACCTCAAAAATCTAGATCCGTCAGAGCCACAAGGGGAGACTTAAACCTCGACACGGCTATTAATAGGGCGTGCTGGAGGGATAGATTCAGCACCCAAAGGCTCCCTATGCTGTGGGACAAAATCCCGGTATATGTGAGGCAGAGCATTGTTCAAGAGAAATCTTGACCAATGGATGGGAGATCGCAGATATACCCCAGGGATTACCTCAGTGTCACTGCTCGACAGAGGCACAGCAAAATAATGGGTATAGTTCCCCATACTAAAGGGGTGGCGTAAGCCACAAAACTATGGGCTAGGCTTGTAAATGCCCTCGGGCAGATAGCCTAGTATGAACCTATGAACCTATGAACCTATACCCGGGGTAAACCTACGATCTCCCATCCACTCATCAAAATTCCTCTACATTTTATTGTACTCCTTAAAAATGCATATTAAAGATAGAATGGGAAGATGGGCTGGTAATAAAACGAAAGAGTGGGAGTGAGGTTTGAACAACAAACAAATGAAATAATACTGAAGTAATTAAAAAATAATGACAAAATATAAAACAGTTTTAATGCATAAACTGGAGATAGCTTTATAAAAAATAAAATTGCACCATTATGTAATGACTTCAAAAAGTCTACATAACTTAGCTAATAAAAGTACGAGTCTCTGGGTCAGGAATCTAGCCCTCCAGCACATCCTATTAATTGTTGTGGTAAGGTTTATATCCCTAGAGTGTGTGCCTCTCAGGGATTTGTTTTTTTTTAGGTGGAGCATATCCATCAATTCTGGGTTGGACATGGCCTTGTATGTCAGGCAGAGATCACCTCTGAGTAGGCGGTATGCAACTGAGTATAGATGGAGTTTCTTTAGTCGGGCTGCATATGTCATCTGTTTGAGGCCAGTAATCCTCTTGGTGAGGTACTTTTGTGGTCATTCCAGCTGTTGCAGGTGTCTTGTAAGGTACATCCCAAATGGGGTGTTGTATTCTATAATGGGTCTAATAAGTGACGAGTAGAGAGGCACAATAACCTCCTTTGTTCTGGATGCGAACCCTTTTGAGATTAGGTGGGCCACATAGAAGGATTTTCTAACCACCTTAGCAATATGATTATCAAAGGAGAGACTGCTATCTACTTGAGTCCCCAGATCCCTTATTACTTTTTCTGTATTTAGGGGACTACCACCTATGTGGTAGTTCGTGGGTACTTTGTTTTTCCAAAGGGGATGACTATGCACTTTTTGACATTCAGCTTGAAGCCCTGATTTTGACACCAGGTATCCGTCTCAGTGAGACCCTTCTGGAGGTTGTCTGTATCAGCTGGAGAATCACTTATGGCCCCTAGTTTGCAGTCATCTGCTAACTTGGTCAGCCAAAGTCCTCCTGTGCTTGCCTGTACCTCTGAAAAGTATATACCGGACAGGAGGGGTCCTAGAACTGAGCCTAGGTGTGGATGGGAAACAGAAAATATTAACTCCAACAGTGTCCAAACTAAAAGGCACATACAATTACATGTTGCATTTAACTAAATGTGCTGACTGTAGTGCAAACTGAGACAGAAACATGCACCAACAAGCACTTTTTCAAAATGATAAATTGACTAACAATGGTTCTGTCATATATCCATGACATATATATATATATATATATATATCCATAAAACAGCAGAGGCAATTCTATAAAATAATGTGATTTTTATTGCACAAGAAAAATATTTGCATAGATACTTCTGTAGCACAGATAAGAAATTAAAAGCTGCAATGTCTCTCATATTAGTTCAGCTGCAGTCACAAGGAGAATTCACACAACTTCCTCCCGTCTGGATTCTTGGTAGAAAGCTTCCATGCCACTTAGGTTCTTCCAGCTTGTCACTTCTTTTTTACATTACACTTACCAGAACCTCTGTTCAAGGCAGAAATGTCCCTGCATCAGTAAGGCAACATCCCTAATTTCCAGGGCCACAGCCTTCTTTTTAATACATCACACAATAAGACTATTGCTTTGCAACAGGAAACTGTTTGGCAACCTCTTTAACACAAACCCAGTTAAAAACAGTTTGCAACATATTATTTACAATATTTATTTATTCTTTATTTATTTCCAGTTTGATGACTGGGGAGGTCTACTGGGCTCAAGGAGCACGTTTTCAGTGGAGGCCCGGGGAGAAAAGCTCTATAAAAACATAGTAGAAATAGTAACAGTTAAGCAAGTAGTAAATATTATAAAGTAAAACATAAGCAAAGTAAAATAGCAACATTGTATAATATACAATGCATATTTACATGTTTATACATTAGAGAACAGTAGTACAGAGTCACCATTGTACTAAGGTTTTAAATCATCCGAGAATGGTGTATATATATGTAACATTTGTAAGAATACAGTAAATAAGATTGATCTCCTATTGGGTAAGGTGGAAGGTACTTTATGTGTATGGATGTATTCATGTATTAGGTAGGAAGAGTGCAATTGAATTTCCTGTTATTGGAGAGGTAGGAATGGAGCTGGGTTTTTCAAAGTTTTGAGAAATTATTAGAGAGGGAGGAAGAGATTTCCATTTTTTGGCTTAGGAAAAGGATAGGAGAAGCTGACCTGAGGGACGATTTGGTTTGTGTACAGAAATTAGATTTTGGTGGGCAGATCTTAGAGTTCTGTGAGGGGTGTATAGTGGTAAGATGTTTGTCAGAGCAGGGCACTTAGTAGGTTTAAAAATAAGCTTGTGGGCTGTAGTGAGTTGAAGGTAGTCCAGGTAGTTTGGAAGTTCTAGCCATTGCAGCTGGTGGAGAGGTATGCAGTGGTGGGTGGAATATTTGGACTTGGTGGCAAACTTTTTGTTGTAACAGGTTTCCAGTTTAGAAGAGATAGAGGAAGATAGGTTAGTTAATAGGGGGTACCATACATCAGAGATGATAGTACGTAGGTAGTAGCGAGGGTCTGACTTGTGGAGGGGGAGAGAAAATGGGAGTTTCTGTACAGCATGTCAAGTTTCTGATGTGTTTTCTTAATATTTAGCTGAATATGGGTATCGGATTTTAGGTGTTCATCAATAGTAACCCCAAGAAGTTTAGCAAAAGGAACAACTTCTTTAGTGGAGTTGGCATGACTGATAATATTGAAGGAGGTTTTGTCAAGAGGGAGAGATTTAGATGGAGAGAATAGTAGAGTTTTGGATTTGATGGCATTTAGAGAGAGGTGGTTATGTAGCATCCAGTTCTCAGCAGTAGAAAAAGCAGTTTGAGTTTTTGTTTGGAGTTTGAGGAGGTTAGGAGCAGAGCAGACTAGAGTTGAGTCGTCTGCATATTGAACTATCTTAGTGTTAGGAATGGCTGCATGGAATTCATTAATAAAGATGTTAAAGAGCATTGGGCGGAGTATGGATCCCTGAGGTACTCCGGTTGGGGTTGGAAGGAAGGTTGAGATGCCAGTTTTCCATTTCACGGCCTGAGATTGTTCAGAGATGTAGCTGCTGAACCAGGTAAGGGTATTGTGTGAGAGATTAAGATTAGAAAGGTGGTTTAGGAGGTGAGAATGGGAGACAGTATCAAAGGCCTTGGAGAGGTGCAGGAGGACTGTGGATACAAGTTCTCCAGAGTCACAGGTATGGTTTACTATGTCTAGGAAAGAGAGAAGAGCAGTTATTTTGTTGTGGCCGGGACAGAATCCATGTTGAGGTGGGGTGAGGAGTTGGTTATTTGTAAGGAAAGGCATGAGCTGGAGGTGGATGCATTTCTCGAGTATTTTTGAAATAGGTGAGAGAATGGCTATGGGACGGAAGTTGGTGATGCTATTATTTTTGCCTCCTTTGTGGAGGGGTAGGATAAAGGTTGCATGCCACATTTTGGGGACATAAGATTCCTGTATGGATCTGTTAATGAGAATGCTAATGGGGAAGGCAATGCCATCTGCTGCAAATTTTTGAAAGAGTGAGGGGATGTTGTCAGGGGCATTGGAGCATGGCTTAAGCTTAGAGAGGAGTTTTTTTATATATGAGGTGGAAATGGGTTTGAGATGGAAGATGGGAGAAGAGATATGGATGGTTGGTTGGGGAAGGGGTTTGAGTAGGGGGGAGGCATTGTTGTTTGGGAAGCTCTTGGTGAGTTCTGCTATGGAGTTAGTAAAGAAGGAGTTGAATAGTGTGGCTATTTCTGGGTCAGACTTACTAGTGTCAGGGCAAGGATTGTTTTTGGTACCCGGGTTGAGAAGACAGTTGACGGAATTCCAGAATTGTTTGGGGGTTTTGGAATGATTAGATTGGAGTTTGTATAGTATGATTTTTTTATCCTGTATAATTTGTTTTTTGGCTAGGTTATGGAGTTGTTTATATTTAAGAAGGGTGTCAGGGTTCTTATTTCAATGGTAAGTTTTCCAGGTCTTAACCCTTTGTTGCATAAGTATTTTGGTGTCTTTAGTAAGCCAGGGAGCTGAATTGGTTTTTATATGTTTTGTTCTAGGAGGGGCTTGGGAGTTAAGGGTATCTAAGAAGGTTGAGTTGAAGAATTTAATGGCATGGTCTATAGGAAGAGTTTTTAGATTGTCCCAGTTTATTAGTTTGAGAGAATTGGAGAAAGTTGTGGGGTTAAAATTTGTGAGGTTTCGTGTGTGGATATATTGGTGTTGGTGAGGAGTGGAGAGTGTTGCTCTATGGATGAAAGCTGGCAAGTGGTCACTAATGGAGTCTGGTAAGGTGGCACTATGGGAGATTTTATTTGGATGAGAGACTAGGATCCAGTCAAGTATGGAGCCTGGGGGAAAGTTGTTTTTATCGGGTCTGGTAGTGGTATTTGTAAGTTGACTGAAATTAAATAGGTTGATTGAGATGGTGGGATTATTGTTATTAATTTTGTTCCAGTCAATGTTTACATCTCCTAGGATGTATGTCTCAAGCTTAATATTGGTTGAGGCTCATAGTAGAATGTCTTCAAGTGTAGATGTATTGTTTCCAGGGGGGATGTAGAGGACTATAACAGAAATGCTTTTATAGTTATTTATTTATATAGTCGCTATTTACAACAAAATACTTTATGGTACCACAACATTATTTCATCATTTTTACACTCACAGGGCAAGTACCACTAGTACCTTAACTGCATGGCCTAAAGGGAGCAGCTATTCTGGTTGTAAGATGTCAGGGATCACAATCAGCAGTCAATTGTCATTCATTGCCCGTGATTAAGCTCTGTCAAATGAATAGGTTTAGTAGATCAGAGTGATTAGACTGCAGCCTTTGCTGCTATAGTTTAGCATTTTAAGGGAGACATTTTCCTTTTCTTTTTGGTATTCAGCTTAGTAAGTGTGGACTGCTCAGTGCACCAAATAGGATTCATATGAGTTTCAAGGCTGTTTTAGCCTAATAACCATGTAGGTCTTGCCAGTAGTCACTGTTATGCCTTAGCTTTGGTATAAGTGACCATATACACAGTGTCCTTGCAGCAAGCTTTGGTATGGGTTGTATGTGTACAAAATGTGTGAATCATATGAACTGTCTGGGTGATACACAGACACACTACATATAATAGCCTGGGCATTACAGACCACCAAGCATGATATGGAGTGAAAGCCATTCCAATTAGTATATTTCAGGCCATCTGCATCTGACTAATCCTTGATAGTAACATGGGTGCACTGTATACTTCCTGGGACATGAGAGAAATGGATGATGTCACAAAATAGCCCATGCACTGTGGGTTCTCTCCTCCTTGCTGTCTTGACCAACCATTCATGATCTTCCACATACTGTAGCATAATGTTTTGGAAATTGTATGGCTGTGATACATCTAATATGACACTCCTAGTTTCACGGAATGTCCCTGTAGCTAAGACGATCAGTGCTACCCATACCATTGTATCCACATGATTGGGCACACAGGACAACCACCAGGATTTTGACTGTGGATGGGCAAGTTTGACTAGGTCCCTTACTGCATGCCTATCTACTCAGAAAAGTTGGTCCATGACTTATCAGACTTTTGTGTGATAGTAGGACAGGTGTCCATTTCTCCTTCTGTATAGTGTAGGTAGTCACGACACAACATTGTGAACACTGGCTCTAACAGTGGCATTCAACACAAGCTACTGCTGCTATTCCTGTCATGGCTTCCATCATGCACACCATGATTCTTGCAGTTCAGAATTCATATGCACTGCTTTGCAGTACCAAATTTTTATATATTTTGAAATGGTCCACCATTTGGTCTGCCATTTTGGATTCCTTCATTTGGATAGGACAGAATCAGTCCATTGACCATAATCACTTTGCCAATACTCACCCTCATAGAGTGTCACTTGTCAGCAGAATGCAAAACAAATCAGATATGTGATGAATTTGCAGGCACCCATCCAATCAGCATGGTTTGATTTAAAAGGAATTGTGGTTATCACTGTTTTGTACATGATAAAAAGACTGATGACTGTAGCAGCCTAACTTAAAACAATGGACACATTGAGTAATAATAAATCTGTCCACCTATCTTGTCTTATTTATTTATTGCTAGAGATGAAATGGTTCTAGTTTGAGGGTTTGTGAACACATTTGATTTTTAGAAGTGTAGAAAACCAAAGGAGGTTGGGTCCTTAGTACAAAATACTAGAGTATAGGGTTTGTCTTGATAGCTGAGAGACTTTAGTTTAGCACTTTTTTCTTCATTTTGTAGTTAGAAATCTCTGGGCTCTTCTAGCTGTATGATGTATTTGGATAGATATATAATAATAGAGGCTTTATGTTTTTGGTTGGATCAGGGCAAAGTGTAGTGAAATGAGAACTTTTTTGTCCTACATGAAATACATATTAAATGTTTGATTGGGCTATACAGAAGGATTTCCTAAGTCCTGTTACTATGTAGTGTTCAAAGGCTAGAGACTAGTCTACAAAGGTACACAGATCTCTGACTCTGTACGTCTGGAGTCAGGTGTTGTCTACACTGTAGTTTGCTGCTGAGATTGATGCATTCATTGATTGATGTATTTGTTGACAGGTTAAAGCACTGATCAATGTGGACCATTTTGAGGTTCAATCCAAGGTTTACAACCAGATAGAAACAGATTAAAGTTAATATAATATAAGATGTTGGTCACACCGTAATTTACACTGAGAAAATGAAAACAATAATACAATCAAGGGTTCAAAAACAATGGCAGAATTAAGCGGTACAAGACTGGCACTAGATTGCTTAACTTTTTACCATATCAGGACATAGAAAAGCCTTTGCTATACCGCATAATGAATATTATACAACAACCCTCTATTAATAGCAAAAACAGAAGCAAATGTTGGTAAAACAAAACTAAGTAAACCAAACCAACACCGGATGGAGATGGAATGCCAATAAATATCCAAAAGTGCACGAATACACGTAAAACACAGGTTTATTGATTCCAGTAAACGCAAGTGAAACACAATGACACCCGTTTTCGTTACCAAAGTAACTTCATCAGACAACATAGCCAGCTGAATTTCCTCATTATATATGGATGTCAATTAAAAGACTTGTTAAATAATTAAAACTTAAAGAAGACATGGCTGAAAAATCTATTATTTCAAGATAAGAAAACATGCATATACTAAAAAACTGTGTATGCTGTTAAATATTCAAATACAAAAATATACATAAATATATAAAAAAATTTTTGTATATTTAGAAATATAAAAATACAGTTTTCTCTTAAAAAATTCCCAGATACAAAAATGTTAAAATACATCCATCTCAGCCTATATTTTGATAGCTTTCAGTTTTAATATTGGCTTGATGGATATATAGTTGTTGAGTCCAGGTTCCTTGTTAGCCTCCAGCATAATTTGCCAAGTTGTCTCCCTCTGTTCTAGTATAGTCTGCCACGGCCCACCCCTAGGATCCTGTTGAACACTATCCAGAACAAAAACTAGAAATTTTGCTTTAGGACATGTGTATGTATGTTTAAACAAGGCGTTGGTAGTGTTCCCTTTTTGTAAATCATAGATATGCTCATATATTCTACGTTTCAGGGAGCGCTCGGTCTTACCCACATAGTATGCCGGGCATAAAGTGCACATGGCTAAATACACTACCCTTTGGCTGTTACAATTGTAAAATGCTTTAGCTCTGATAGTTCTATTTTTAGCTGCTAAAAACACTTCCTCAGAGTGCACAATGTATAAACATTGTGCACAAGACCCACATTTGAAAGTACCCTTTCGTGGTCTAGAGGAATACTGCCGAAAGGGCCCCTTTTCTAAAATATTTTTAATACTATTTCCTTTACGGAAGACCAACTTCATTTCCTTGCCTTGCAAATTACCCAAGTCAGTGACCTCAGAAAAAGTTTCCCATTCTCTGCTAATAATATCTCTAATTTTACAAGAATTGGAACTGTATTGTGTTATAAAAGCTTTAATATATTCTGACTGAGGTGTTTGCTGAGTCAGAATGTTGTCACCATGTTTTAATCCCAAAATAGGTCGAAACCTGCCTTCTCTTTCTTTTTTAACTTGTTCACAAATGTTGCATACAAAGTCCCTAGGATAGCCTCTGTCTTGGAATAAAAGACTTAAATTCTCACACTCATCCAAAAACTCCTGTTCATTAGATGTCATTCTGGAGATTCTGACAAACTGGCCCTTGACGATCCCCCTCTTTTGATGTATCGGATGTAAACTATCATGATGTATGTAACTGTTGGAGAACGTCGGCTTTCTGTATACTGAAGATTTAAATTGGTGGTCACAATCAATACTAAGCATAACATCCAGATATTCCACCCTATCCACAGTCACTTTGTATGTGAATGTAAGAAAATTGGTAGTACTAGTCAGATATTCCATAAAGTCTATAATGAGACTATCTGGTCCTGTCCAAAAAATGCAGATGTCATCGAGGAACCTATAATATGCAACCCAGTATTTACTGAAAGGACTATTAAACACATACTTGTTTTCCCAAATGGACAATATTATGTCCGCATAAGTCGGAGCACAGTTTGCTCCCATGGCCACTCCGGAAACCTGTTTGTAAAATTCCCCTGAAAAATAAATAAAATTATTATACAAAACCAGTTCCATAAGTTGCAAGATGACAAAATTGTCATTATTATTGGATGTAGGATTAGATATAAGAGCCTCTTCCAACCATGATAACCCTGTTACATGAGGTATAATAGAAAAAAGGTCCACAATGTCAATGGTCAAAAACTTTAAGGTAGGACTCCAAAGTTCAGAAGTAATCTGTCTGAGGAATTCCCATGAATCCTTCAGCATGTGGGTTGCTTTGGGCCATAACCTTTTAAGTTTGTAATCCAAATATTTGGAAAGCGGGGAAATTTTTGACCCTTGTGCTGCCACTATTGGCCTCAGAGGTGGATCTTGTACATTCTTGTGTACCTTAGGTACACCGAATATAGAGGGCACCCTAGGTTGGGGATTGTCCAAAAAGATGTAAGTACCATAATCAATGGCTTCCTGGTCCAGTAAATCTTTAATAGCCAGATCTATCCTCTGATAGGCTATATTAATTTCATTGAGGGAAACCGGGCAATACCTGGCCTCATTCTTTAAAATGGTGTTCATCTTACCCTCATAAATAACCTGGTCCATGATCACCGTTCCTCCCCCTTTATCAGGTTCCATGACCCTGATATTGGCATTTTGTTGTAAAGCATACAACAAATTGTGTTCAGAGACAGTAAGATTGGGAATATGCCTAACCCGTTCATAATGATGCCTGACTTGTTGTTCTATCCTGTGCTCAAGGTTTTTGAGTTGAGGATGCAAGGGGATGCATCGCCCTCGTGACCAAACCACACCAACTGTGGGTAAATCCAGCATTACCCACACCCAGGTATGGGTTATTGCTATATTATACAATGACCCCCCCCATTAATATTCAAAAACGTGCAAGCTGATTGGTCAGCATGCACATTGTAAATCCGAGTCATAGTAATGGAAAAAGGTCCGGTCGCCCAGACATTTTCCATTACTATAACTCTTACAGCAACATTGTCTCGCTATGTTAAACGAGTTTAACATAGCGAGACAGCTTTAAAAAAAAGCAACGGAGATTCTCTGTTTCTTTTTTAAAGCTGTTTCGCTATGTTAAACCCATTTAACATAGCAAAACAGTTTGTAAAAAGCAACGGGGATCTTGCTTTCTCTATTGCTTTTTTTCAAAACTGTCTCGCTATGTTAAATGGGTTTAACATAGCGAGATAGCTTTAAAATAAGCAACGGAGATTTCCGTTGCTTATTTTAAAGCTGTCTCGCTATGTTAAACCCATTTAACATAGCGAAACAGTTTGTAAAAAGCAACGGAGATCTTGCTTTCTCCGTTGCTTTTGCCCACAGCCCTGATGTACTGTGTAGGCGTATGCATGCGCAGTACATCAGAACTGCCGCAGAATACCAGACAGCTGAGGAAGGGCAGCAAGGAGGCATTATACAATGCCATTATTTAAGAAAAGTAATTTTTTTTTTTTCTTAAATAATGTTATTGTATTATAGCAATAACCCACTTCTGGGGGTGGGTAATGCTGGATTTACCCACGGTTGGCTTTGTTTGGCCACTCGGGCTTCGCCCCCGTGACCAAACCACACCAACCGTAGGTAAATCCAGCATTACCCACACCCAGGCGTGGGTTATTGCTATATTGTACCACACTGTGAACTCTAGTTACACATACTATGTTACATTGATCATACCTCTCAACCTTGTAGTACAAGAAATCTAGGCAAAGCCAAAATGAATGGGGAACAAAGGCCAAAACTAGGGACAATTTTTAAATATTGCTTGTACAATCTTAGAAAGTTGCTAGAATAAAAGGCTTTGTGTTACCATACATTTTCTGAAGGATATGAAGGCTGAAACTGAAATGGCTGTCATTATTTTATTAATTCAGTCCTCATTGATTTGCCAGAAAACAAAATGTTTTATCAGGAACAGATCGAAAATATGAGACAAAAATCTGGACATTCGGCGAAAATATGAACAGTTGGAAGCTGTCATTGATATATGTTCAACAAAACTATGAAAACATAAATTCACACAACTTCACATTGAAAGACTAGTAAACACACAATATTTTACACTGAGATATATAAATCTGGAAGGGGAGGCAGTAGGAGAAGCATTTCTGGATGAAACAGGTGAGAAGGGAAAGTATAGCTAGGTGTGGTGAGTTTGGGAGGAGTGAGAAAGTTGAAGGCTTGGTAAGACTTAAACAAGCAGAGGAGGAAAAGACAGAAAGGGGAGATGTATGAAAAGGACCTTTATAGGGGATGGCAGTAAATTCTTTGCTGTCTGGGGTAGTCCAGACACCACTACATTTCTACCACTACATGCATTATCTATAAGAAAACAAAGTACTCTAAATATCTTTGAGGTGCATATACAGAAACAGATGGCGTTTCCTATCTGCCAGTTCTCATATTCAGCATCCCTGGTACAAGCGAGATGTGCCATGGTTTTACAAGTAATGCTGCCATAGGGGAGGAAGCATTGCTCTTAGACCATTCCTTATGTATAGAAGTTGGTGTCCACCACCATTTGTGGCTGCCTGCCACAGAAAGGTTGATATTCGCTACATTTTGGCATAGTTGGACTTTCCCAGTAAATGAATTTTAATAAATAATAGAGAAGCTGGCAACACCAGTCAGACAGGGCATTTTGATGCAGCGCGCGTATACAATCACAGTATTTACAGAGTCTGTGGCTCTGCCATAGAAGCTAAGACCACCTAAATCAATGTGAATGACTAAAAAATATTTTTGACAAGTACAAGTGTATACCATGTTTTCCCCTGTTTGTGAGTCCACCACTGATGTGGGTGTCCATTATGTGATAAAGGCTGGTAAAATGATAGGGCATATAGAGCAGGCATTATTAAAAGAAACTAAAAAGTTTTTCTGTACAGACATTTATACAAGCCACGCAGGGTACTCTTTATGTCTTCCCTCTCATTACTATGAATATACAGTGGATTGTTCTGCCTTACTAGAAGTGCACAATCAGCATAAAAGCATGCATCCACAGACCCCAGGAGTATAACCTCTATAACTGTTGCATTGTTGCAAAGCTATGACTACAGTACTACCATGAAAAAATACATGCCGTTTTATTGTGCAGGATACTGTTACCAGGCATAACACAAATGCCATCACTCCTAAACAGTGATGGGTGTGTGTAGCAGCATAATCAATGAAGTACCACATGCAAAAGCAGCGTCACCTGTGAAAGAGGTATTGGACTGAAATGGGGTAGCAAGTAAGAGAGGCTGGTTTTAAAAATGTTGGCTGTGCATGAACTGGACCATAATGGCAGCTTTGGAAATGAACCGATTTGAATGGCCATTTATTCATTATTTATCGTCAAAGTATATTGTTTTGTATTGTTTTACTGTACTTACAGTTTCAATACATAAGCAGCCATACTCTAGTTATACTTTCACTGCATAGGAAGCCTTATAGCTTTATTGTTTAGTTGAAATATGTTAGCCCCAGGTTAGCTTACGTTTGAGTAAAACATTAAGTATTTTCCAGTGTCATTGTATCTGCCCCATCATTACCACCAGCACGTATACATTGTGCACTGGGTGTGTTGTACCAGTTTTCTTTGACTGTGACCATGATGTTACATCACAGATTTCCATGTTCCACCATTCTGCTTCATGCTTGTTCTGTCTGTGCTGCATTCTACTTGAAGATCTTAGGATCATCTGAAGAAATACAGCAGAATCTCTATATATAATCATAGATGTTAACATAGAAATGGACCAGTGCTTGATTATATATGACCGCTAGTTGATAGTAAATAGGGTCTGGCCCCATATCTCTGATATACAGAGACAGCCAGTAACACCCAAACTACATATCCTTCACATAATCTTTAAAATCTTCCCAACTAACATACCTCCCCTAATAAATGTCTATGATACACAGGGACACAATTGGGTTGTGTTGCATGACTAGACTTGGGTTGCATGACTAGGCTTATTAAGGCCCTGGCAGTTGTTAGCCTATATACTTGTGAACCTTTGTTAACATGAGGCTGAACTCTCATAATAACCCAGTTGAAGTCCAGTGCTAACCCCCATTTTTATTTTCTTTGGATTTAAGTTATTCTTTTTAGGCCTGATAGGGATGCCAGCTTATTAGGACATCATTATTTGAGACATTCTCAGCTCCCAATATGCTTATATGGTACAGTTAGCTACTTGACCAAAGTCCATGTAGCATATGTCAATGATCTCTTGCAGTTATCTGATCAAAAATGTTGTCATTTTATCCACACTGTCCTACATGAGGAATTCCTTTGCATCTCTGAAAAATATCTCTCATTCATACATGGCAATCAGTACATGAAAACTAACACAACCATAAAACAGAAACAATAACAACACTGGTTAGTTTTAGCAGCAAAAGGCACAGACAGCATAATAGTAGAATCTCATAACTTGGTTCCCTTCTCCACAAATGGTGCAACCCTGGAGGATATTCATATTAGCTAGAGGGATTTGTGAGGTGCAGCCACCCACAACATGTAAGACAACCTTTATGGAATCATTTGAGTAACAGGGGAGTTATTCATAAAGGCAAAGTATGTCAAGGAGTTGGCACTTGAGCAGTACATATAACTAGTACTAAAAACATTAACATAGAGATAAAAGACTACCCTTCCCCCACACTATTTTAAGATTCCCCTTCCAAGGCTGTGTAGTTTTTGGGACAAGCATTTATTGCTATAAACTCTGTAATTCACTTGGTACAAAGTTGTGAGATTTCAGAGTGGGCTTATTCAAGTAGTAGGACTGTGGGTTGGAACACTCCCGACATGGGGTTCAGCAGAACTGGCAAGGTGCATTACTGTTCTTTCTTTTTATTTGTCAGGTTATTATTTCACATTTTTTATATCACTTTTCAACCTGTTTTTTTAATATCACTTTTCGACCTGGTTCAAGGCTCCAGAGAGCACCCCTGCATTACCAGGCTATAATTCATACCACACTTTTAGGCCACCTAACCTGGACCAAAACACTAAAGGCGGAGGTGTGTCCATATTCATTAAGTATATCCACACCTCTAGGCTAGTTGCTCAGCACATTGCATTTGAGATTATCCAAGTGCAACTAACTCTGGGCAAGACCGCAATCCAAATTGTAACTTGCTACAGATCCCCCACCATACCCCAGGATTCCCACTCCTCATTTCTTGATATACTGGAAAATAATAGGTTACAACCCAACACCCTAATAATGGGTGATTTAAACTACCCCAACATTAACTGGGAAAACTAATCATGCACCAACTCTTTTGCTCAATGTTTTCTGGAATTTATAAATTCCAATGCCTGGGATCAACTTATCCACACACCCACCAGGGGCATCAATATCCTAGACCTGGTCATTACAAACATGGGCGACCGGTGTTGCACACCAGAGGTCAATTCCTCATTGGTCAAATCCAACCACAAGCTAATCAGGTTCCTATGAGTACAATGAAAATGCATTATATCGAATGCGTTTTCATCGACACATGTAGAGCGAACAGGCAAAACAGAAAAGCGGCTGTTCAGCGAATTCTTTCCCTGGGAAAGAAGTTGCTTAACCGCTTCATTGTTTTACCGTGTTCTGAAGTGTAGTGTGGTCCCTTGTCCGGTATAGCTCCCAGGCATGATTGTGCAACAGTTACTGACCTTAGGGTTAGGGTGCAGGTTAAGGTAAGTGCATATGTATGAAAGTGTTTACTGTTTTATATTTTGTGTTAAATGTATGGTTGAGTTACGTGTGTATGTGTTTTCAGTTGTTTACTCTTGTTTTGGGGGGTAGAATTGGGGTTAAGGTAAGTGTGTATGTGTTTGGAGCTGTTTATGTAAATGTGTGAGAGTTACTGACCTTAGGGTTAGGGTGCGGGTTAAGGTAAGTGAATATGGTTTAAAATGTTTACTGTTTTTTTTCCGTTAAATGCATGTTTGGCTTATGTGCATATGTGTATTTAGTTGTTTACTGTTTTTTTTGGGGGGTATAATTAGGACTGGGTATGTGTGTATGTGTTTGGAAGTGTAAAGGAAAAATGAGTGTTGCTACCGTCTGAAGGTTGTAATTCCCAAAAGAAAAAAAGTATTAAAACCAAAACTGGACACAACCACCACGATGTTATAAAACCAGTATTTAAACTAAGTAAAACAGAATAAGATAAAATAAGTGCTTTCACATGCTACACAGGCATGCTTCTTCAGATTTCACAAACACATTTTCAAACAATTCTTAAATACTAACTGCACAACCAAATAATTGAATAATAGATTCAATAATCAAATTCAATAATTGATTGATTGAGCAAGCAACATTCTAAGGCAACCAACACCTAGTTAAAAGCCAGATGAAAAGTGAATCATATATAATGAAATGTGTGTATGTATCCTAAATACAAAAAATACAGTATAATAAGTAATAGAAAGTAATAGATAACTAACTAAAAATTAGTTTGAAATAATAATAATAATTTAAACAAAACACACTTTATAACATCATCTTATACTATCCAATATAAAAGAAATATATGAAAATATATAAAAATATATATCCAAACATTATTTGCTGAAATACATGTACTGACGTGCATCTAGACCCAGAGCATAAATGTGGGTCCTTAGACATGTCCAGCACTTATAATTCATTACCTCTTAAAACATTAATGAATGGAATATTAATAGTATGTATAGTATATAATGTGAAAAATAAAAAAATATAAAAATATAATATAAATATACATATATATATATATATATATATATATATATATATATATATATATATATGTATATATATATATATATATATACATATATATATATATATATATATATATATATATATAATTGAATCCAAAAATATATCTAAATACGTGCATCCAGTATTGGTTTAATGCTAATAGACTGGTTGAGCCCTGGTTCTACATGTGCTCTCATTCTGAAGATCCATTCAAGCTCAACTGATTCCAAGTGGTTCAGGTTACTACCCCCTCGTTTATTCGGCAATATCATCTGTAACACCCTGAACTTAAAAGTATGACCTACATTTAAACGAGCATGTCTGGCCAGCGCATTCTGGGTGTTTATTTTCCTGATATCGTATGTATGGTTGTATATTCTGTCTTTTAGCCACCTCGTTGTCATGCCCACATAAAACCCTGTACATTTTGTGCATGTAGCTAAATAAATTAGATTCTTACTATCGCAAGCAGCATAAAACTTAGGTTTAAATTCAAACATCATGGTAGGGTGAACAAAATATTGTTCAGATGTTATATATCTACACATGTTGCATCTCATACAGCAAAAAGTACCCATTTTATTTATATTTAATCTGTTGATTCTATCTTTTGTGTGTTCCTTACATAATAGATTTTTTAAATTCTTACTATTTCTATAGTTGAATCTTGGTTTATGTCCCACTATATTCAACGTTTTAGCATCTATAGTGAGTACACTCCAATGTTTGCTTATTATGTCCACCACTTTCCTATTATCATTAGTATATCTCGTAATAAACGAGGTTATAGTATCATAACTCCCTCTTAATCTGTTATTTACATAATTCATAGTAGTTTTAGTGTTCTCATTTATATTATCCATAATAGAGCATCTAACTTTATTTATCATAGAATCATTATACCCCCTGTCTAAAAACAGGGTGTGTAAATCATCAAGCTGCCTCTGTAGGTCAGGATTCTCTTTACATAACCTATATACTCTGACAAACTGCCCTTTTACCACATTGGGAAAGATATGTCTAGGGTGCATGCTACTATAACATAAAAGCGTATTCTTCCAACAAGGTTTTCTATATAGATTTGTGGAAAGACCACCATCCATCATCCTGGTTATTTTAACATCCAGGAAACACACTTCTCTTCCAGAAATTTCTGAGGTAAATCTCAAAAAATCAGTAGTCGACTCCAAAAAACTGATAAACTCTAGGAGATCTACCTCAGTTCCTTTCCAAAATAGTAGTATGTCATCCACAAATCTTTTATATAGTAGCACTTGTTGGTAATATGTGCTACTAAATAAAAACTCCCTCTCCCAATAATGTACCATTAAGTTCGCGTATGAGTTGGCACAGGGGTGCCCATTGCTACCCCCCACTTTTGTGCATAAAGTTTTTCACGATACATAAACACATTATTATTGAGTATGGTATCCAATAAAGTACATACCAATAGCTCTAGTTCATTGGTTACCCCTTCTGTTATTGATAGCATACTCCTGACGGCTTCTATGCCGTAGTCATTGGGGATTGCTGTAAATAAATTCCTTACATCTAAAATTGCCATTAAGTAAGGAGTATCTTTAAATTTATCATTAATGGTTGATATATCATAGATTAGCTGGTAGCTATCTTTTAAGATGCTCGGAATATTACGAACAATAGGTCCTAGTACGCTCTCTAAATATTGTGATATCCTTTCAGTCACCCAACCCTCACCTGCTACAATGGGTCTCATGGGGAGGGGAAAAACATTTTTATGTATTTTGGGAAGACCCTTAATACATGGTATTGTGGGAAATTCAACCAGAGAAAAATCATATAACTTCTTAGTGACCTGCCTGCACATCAATAAATCATAAATATCATCATATACTTTATTAATGGTTTTCATGAGTGATCCAAAATCTATCTCTACATAAGTATTAATATCACATAACAAAGTCAGCATTGCATGATCATAATCTACATCATCCATTACCACTATCCCTCCCCCTTTGTCAGCAGGTTTTACTACTATATCATTATTAGAAATTAGGTTACTCAAAGAGCTTCTCTCTTCTTGGCTTAAATTAAAATACATGCATCTAGGTCTTAGTTTAGAAAAATAGGCATAGAAATAATTCTCACATAGATTAATATAACATTTGACATTAGTTGGTATTTGTGGACAAAAGGAACTTTTGCGTTTAAAACGATCTATCAAACAATCATTATTGCTTCTATTATTAGCGTACATTAACTTTAATGCCACTGAGCATCCAAAAAGTCCGAGATCGACTAAAAGTTCGCTGAGTTTACTTGCCTGAGAAGGAATAAAAGGCAGTCCCTTATTTAATAGGGAATAGGCAGCAGTAGTAAGGTCAAATAGTGAAAAATTGTAGACAAGCTGGTTCAACTTCGTAACCTTCGTCTCACGCCGAGGTTGTCCCCTGAGAACGTGCGTTTCTGGCGACCACGACTGTATGATCTGTCCCCTTCTCTGTCATGAAATTTCAGCGGTAATGGAAAAAAAACTTCCGACTTCCTAGATGATACCTTCGGTCTTGCCCCTGATCCTTCGCTGCCTCTCGACTCCATTAGGGCCTCTTGATTACAGGGAAGAGCAGAGGATGCAACATCATCACGTTGTTCTTTTGATGATATAATCACGCCAATATTGTGTAGACCTTTACTTTCCTCATTACAAACAGCAGTTGAGACTGTTTCTGTTGTTATATCGAGTTCATAGACATATGCCTTTTCTTTATCTAAAGTTTGGGGAACATCATTATTGTCCGATGTTTGCCCTAAACGTTGATTATATTTGGGCCAAACAAACACCTGACCAAGCAGAAAATCCTTGTGATCGCGTTGCAGCTTACGATATTTGACTTGCTGTAACCTGTTACTATATAATGTGACCTGAGTGTAAACGCTGTCAACACTTTTCTCAAACATCGCTCCCTTGAAGCGGTGTTGTAAATCTCTATTAGGAGACTTTACTTTTTGTATAAGTTCCACTTCAATAGGGGAGAAATATTCATAGGTTCATAGGTTCATACTAGGCTATCTGCCCTAGGGCATTTATAAGCCTAGCCAGAGTGTGTATGGCTTTCACCACCCATTTTAAATTAATTTTGCTATGCCCTTTTTCGAGGTTAGTATACTGTGCCTCTGTCTAACAGTGACACAGAAGTGATACCCGGGGTAAACCTATGATCTCCCATCCACTCATCAAGATTCCTCTTGAAGAGAGTCAATGAGGGACTCTGCCTAACCTGGACTGGGATTTTATTCCAGAGTGAAGGGAGCCTCTGGGTTATGAATCTGTCCCTCCAGCATGTCCTATTTATTTCAGTGCTGAGGTTTAAGTCCCTCGAGCGCGTAGCTTGATGGGATTTGGATTTTCTGAGGTGCAGCATGTCCATTAATTCTGGGTTGGACATGGCTTTATACGTCAGGCACAGATCGCCTCTGAGCAGGTGGTATGCCACTGAGTACAGCTGGAGTTTCTTTAACTGGGCAGCATACGGCATCTGTTTGAGCCCCTTGATCCTCTTGGTGAGGTACTTTTGGGGTCTTTCCAGTTGCTGCAGGTGTCTGGTAAGGTACATCCCAAAAGGGGCATTGTACTCAATTATGGGCCTGATGAGGGATGAGTAAAGAGGCACGATGACCTCCCCTGATCTAGATGTGAATCCCTTCATGATTAGGTGGGCTATATAAAATGTTTTTCTAACCACTTTGGCCACGTGGTTGTCAAATGAGAGATTGCTATCAACTTGGGTCCCCAGGACCCTAATTACTTCTTCTGTACTTAATGGATTACCACCTATGTGGTAATTTGTGGGCACTTTGTTTTTGCCAAAGGGGATGACTATACACTATATATATATTACTATATATATTACTATATATATATATATATATATATATATATATATTACTATATATTTGATCAATAATTTTATATAGTTGAAACTTAATTCTAGATTTAATTTCTGCCATCTCTTCAACAATTCAGGATGATTGTTACCATAAGTAGGTATGCATAAAATTCTCATGCCTCTAGGTACAATACGAAAATGAAGGCATGCCTCCATATGCCTTCTCTGCCATAGTAACCTTTGCAATTTGTATAAATCATTCCCCAATTCTCTAAGCAAGTCATTAAACTCTCTCAAATTATCAACAGTACCTGCAGTAGTCGGCGTTGATAAATGATGTAACTCTAAGCCCAGCAAGGGATTGTTCTGCATTTTTACAATGTTGTTCCACCTTGAACTCCTGGAGGCATTGTCAGGATTATAGTCCAATTCTATAGCTGTACTTTCCATCGTGTGAAGGTAGCCAGCACAGAAACAGGAACCAAGATAAGGAAAAATGAGTGCTGCTACCGTCTGAAGGTTGTAATTCCCAAAAGAAAAAAATTATTAAAACCAAAACTGGACACAACCACCACGATGTTATAAAACCAGTATTTAAATGAAGTAAAACAGAATAAGATAAAATAAGTGCTTTCACATGCTACACAGGCATGCTTCTTCAGATTTCACAAACACATTTTCAAACAATTCTTAAATACTAACTGCACAACCTAATAATTGAATAATAGATTCAATAATCAAATTCAATAATTGATTGATTGAGCAAGCAACATTCTAAGGCAACCAACACCTAATTAAAAGCCAGATGAAAAGTGAATCATATATAATAAAATGTGTGTATGTATCCTAAATACAAAAAATACAATATAATAAGTAATAGAAAGTAATAGATAACTAACTAAAAATTAGTTTGAAATAATAATAATAATTTAAACAAAACACACTTTATAACATCATCTTATACTATCCAATATAAAAGAAATATATGAAAATATACAAAAAATATATATCCAAACATTATTTGCTGAAATACATGTACTGACGTGCATCTAGACACGGAATTATAAGTGCTGGACATGTCTAAGGACCCAAATTTATGCTCTGGGTCTAGATACACGTCAGTACATGTATTTCAGCAAATAATGTTTGGATATATATTTTCATATATTTCTTTTATATTGGATAGTATAAGATGATGTTATAAAGTGTTTTGTTTAAATTATTATTATTTCAAACTAATTTTTAGATTATCTATTACTTTCTATTATATTGTATTTTGTATTTAGATACATACATTTCATTATATATGATTCACTTTCATCTGGCTAACAGGTGTTGGTTGCCTTAAATGTTGCTCAATCAATCAGTATTAATTGATTATTGAATCTATTCAATTATTAGGTTGTGCAGTTAGTATTTAAGAATGTTTGTGTGAATCTGAAGCATGCCTGTGTGGCTTTATCTTATTCTGTTTTACTTCATTTAAATACTGGTTCTAACATCGTGGTGGTTCAATTTAATATTTTTAGTGTTTGGAAGTGTGTAATGTGTTTTTTTTGTGGGGGTTGGAACCGCGATTTCTTTCCCTAGGAAAGAAATCGCTGTTCTTTGGATTTGACATTTTCATCTTTCGCTGAAATGTGTCGATATAACATCATTCGCTGTTTTAAGCATTCAATATTGCAATATAGACCCAGCTAATCACCCTAGACATCCACATCCCGCCCCCACCACCCATTAGGGAAACCACCGTAAAAAATCTCTACAAAGCCAACTTCACACTTCTTAAGACAGAAGTGGCAAACTTCACGACACCCATGCAGACGAACAATAGAGGTACGACTGTTGAATCCAAATGCACTTTATAAGCACTTACACGAGTGCATGGATCGTGCTATTCCTAACAGAACCAAGATGCTATCCTCCAAAAAAAGGAAGCCAATCTGGTGGTCCCCTGCCATAAACAAACTCTGCAAAAGAAGAAAGGAACTGTTGCAAAAAATAGTAAAATCCCATGGTTGGAGGAACTCCCTAATCAGCCTCAGTAAGAAGCTGAGATCCCTCATAAAATCCTCCAAAGGTAGTTATGAAAACAAAATCACCACTGATTCTAAAGACAACCACAAAGCATTCTATAGTTATGTCAAGAATCTCAATGGCAACACTCAAATCTGCTCTGAGTTACAGCACAATGGTACTAAATATACAGAACCAACTGATATTGCCAACATCCTAGCAGATAGGTTCAATGCTAACTTTACCCCCCCCCCACCCTCTAAAGGGCCCATCTCTATACCAGAAGAATGCAAAGTTCCTGTAATCACAGCTGCACAGATAAAAAACACACTCTCCAAAGCCAAGAACACAGCATCCATGTGACCTGACAACATCCCAGACTGTGTTCGACACAAACTACAGAACGAACTGGCACCCCACCTAAGTACCATGTTCAATCATAGCCTCACCTCAGGTTTTCTGCCCACTGAATGGCACACAGTGATGGTTATCCCACTCCACAAAGGGGAAGCCACCATGGAACCCAGGAACTACCGCCCCATTAGCCTGATGAGCCTGGTCTGCAAGGCCATGGAATGTATCATCATGGAACTTATAAACAAAGACATTGGTAATCTCCAGACTCTGGACTCCACCTAGTTTGGGTTTGTAAAAAGCAGATCATGTCTCCTAAACCTGATAGAATTCTTTGAAGCAGTCACCAAAGCCATAGATGAGGGTAAGGTAGTTCACACAGCCTATCTAGATCTCGCCAAGGCTTTCAACACCATCCCCCACACTGGAATTATAGATAAACTCACTAAACTAGGTATAAATCCCTATGTCATAAGATGGGTTGCCAACTGGCTCACTGACAGAACACACACTGTGAAAGTAGCAGACTCCAAATCCAACTTCAGACCAGTGACAAGTGGAGTACCACAGGATTCAGTCCTGGGTCCTTTCCTGTTTGGTACCTACTTCTCTGAAGTACAGGCCAACACAGAAGGTTTTTGGCTAATGAAGTTCGCAGATGACTGCAAACTAGAAGCCATAATCAAAACTCCTAACAATGTGGACATCCTACAAAAGGGCCTCACTGAGACAGATGCCTGGTGTCAAAGCCATTGCCTCAAGCTCCGTGCCAAAAAGTGCATTGTCATCCCCTTTGGTAAAAACTCTGTACTCATGAACTACCACATAGGCAGTAGTCTACTTAACACTGAAAGTATAATAAGAGACCTTGGGACACAGGTAGACAGTAGTCTCTCCTTTGATAATCACATCACCACAGTAGTCAGGAAATCCTTCTATGTGGCACACCTCATCACAAAAGGTTTCTCATCCAGGAAAAAAGAGGTCATTGTCCCCCTCTACTCATCACTCATTAGAGCCATTATAGAGTACAACACCCCTTTTGGTATGTACCTCACAAGACATGTACAACAACTGGAAAGGCCACCAAAATACATCACAAAGAGGATTTTCAGCTTCAATCAGATGCCCTATGCAGACCGTCTCAAAAATCTCCAGCTTTACTCCGTCGCATATTGCCTACTCAGAGGTGATCTCATACAAAGCTATGTCAAACCCAGAGCTGTTGGACATGCTCCACTTAAAGAAATTCCAATCCCTCCGAGCTACATGCTCTAGGGACCTAAACCTTATCACCACAATAAACAGAATATTCTGGAGGGATAGATTCCTGTCCCAGAGACTTCCCATACTCTGGAACAAACTACCTATCTATATCAAGCAAAGCTCCTCATTAGCACTCTTCAAGAAAAATCTTGATGATTGGATGGGAAATAAGAAATTCACCCTGGGGATCACTTCTGTGGCTCTGCTCAACAAGGGCACAGAAAAATAATTTTCTTGGGTGGGGAAAGCCAGGGTACCTTTTTGGCTAGGCTTATGTAGGCCCTAAGGCCAATAGCCTAGTACCTACCTATGAACAGCTTGCAGGTACCCTTCGTTTACGTTTGGTATGTTGTTTTTCAATGACATGTGAGTCGGGATTATAAAACAGCCTTTTATAAGTCTCTTGCAAACCCTGACTCCTTTGGGTATGGTGTTTGTTAGACAGGAGGAATGCATTTCATCCACTTTCTGAAACTTTGTAGTGATAGCACAGTGAGCTTTTAGGTTGCATATGATTTGTAATGCAATGTGGTAAGCTGCATAAACAAGCAGAAAAGAAAAAAAAAATACTGTGCCTATTTATATTAAAACAGGTTTAGGAGAGTTCAGGGTTTACAGTTGTGAGCTAAATACACATAAAGTATTCCTGAATATGCTCACTAAAATTCTTTCTGGGTGGTACCCATGCTGAACTGTTTTACAGATGACCTCCCTGAAGCACTGTTTGTACATCAGGACCAGGGATAATTCTTTAGCAATGTGGAACAGTAGTCTGTCTTTTACACATGTCTACTATTGAAAGCTAACTTAGCTATTGAGTGCTTCTAATGTAACAGTGCACCTTTTTTCTGTCACATTCTGATTAGTTCTCCTCCACCAACAGTGATGCATCCTGTACTGCTCATCTAGGGACATAGTTGCGATGCCCTTTTCTCATATAACAAACAGCAGTAGGAACCACCACAGCAATAAACTGAAGGGGACTTAATAAAAGCACATCAACAAGAAGTAAAATCCATTACATCTTTAAATCTGGGCTAAATGGAGATCTACCAAATGTCCAACAACCCACCTCCAATTTAAACAGCTAAGAAATGCCACCAAGAGAGATATTCTTAGAGACAAAAAAGATTTCTACCGCCACCTCCAACAAACCAATCAACAAACTCCACAAAAATTCTGGTCTGGGATAAACAAACTTCTTCAGCCAGGCCACACTACTACTCCAGACCCAACCGGTTTCAACATTAACAACTCCAACTTAATCCCTGATGCCTTTAATAACTACTTTACAGAAGCCATTCAAACCCTGGCCAATTCTTTACCACCCCTCACTGCTTCCCAACCAAATATCTGCAATACTTAATTACCTACCTTTCAAATACAACCTGTATCTACATCTCTCATCTGTAAGCTACTTCAAAAATTGAAACCTTGCACCCCTTCTGCTGACCATCTCCCATCTGAATACCTACAAATAGCCGCAAAAGCCATAGACTATCCCATCTCTATCCTTATTAACAGAACTATCTCTGAGGGCAAAATCCCTGCTGTATGGAAGATATCCCATATCATCCCTCTAATTAAAGGAGGGCCATCTACTGAACTTTCTAACTTTTGCCCTATTGCTCTACTCTCCCCATTAGCTAAGATAATGGAAAAATGTATTCACAAACAACTACTTAACCACTTACTGCAAAATAACCTACTGGCAAACTGCCAACATGGCTTTAGGCCATTCCATAGCACATCGACTGCCCTCTTATCTTTTACTGATTTTATATATAAAAATCGTAACAATAACTCGTTTTCCTCTGCACTATTTATTGACCTGTCAAAAGCCTTTGACATGGTTAACCATAACCTACTCCTAGACAAACTAAAGTCTCACTCTCTTGATCCTCAAGCCATACAGTGGTTTAGGTCTTATCTGGAAAATAGACAGCAAGCAGTACTTTGGCATAACAATCTGTCTTCACTACTTCCAGTAAATATTGGAGTACCCCAGGGCTCTATCTTAGGTCCCCTACTCTTCTCCTTATTTATTAACAACTTACACTCTGCCCTTCTGAGCTGAGAATTTCTGGTTAAAGGCTTATAGTGCCTGCATATTTGAACTGCTTCTTACTAAATTGGTATACCTTGTTTGCTGTAGCATAGACCAGATCCAGGCCTGCTGAGTCTAGCTTTGTTTGTATAACTTGAGCACTAATCCAGGCATTCTTTAAAGTATTCAATTGTATTTATTACTGCTTGGTAGTAATCAAGTGTAGCTATCATTCTAAGTCATATGGATTAAGCACTTGGGCTCAGACCAGTTGTTTTACATTAGGAAGGTTTATGGCCTGCACTGTGGTGGCAGGACAGGTAGCTTACATCCTTCTAAGTTGGTAACTGCTGATTGAGGGCTCAGTGTCTGTTATTCTAAAAGTGTATTAGTTCTGGTTTAAGCACTTGGGCTTCAGGCCAGTTATTTTAAATTAAGAAGGTTTGTGTTCTGCACTCTTGTGGGAGGAGAGGCTGGACTCTGCCCTTCTGAGCTGGGAATTTTTGGTTAAAGGCTTATAGTGCCTGCATATTTGAACTGTTTCTTACTAAATTGGCACACCTTGTTTGCTGTAGCATAGACTAGATCCAGGCCTGCTGAATCTAGCTTTGTTTGTATAACTTGAGCACTAATCCAGGCATTCTTTAAAGCATTCAATTGTATTTATTACTGCTTGGTAGTAACTTGATTAAAGTGTAGCTATCATTCTAAGTCTTTTGGATTAAGCACTTGGGCTCAGACCAGTTGTTTTACATTAGGAAGGTTTATGGCCTGCACTGTGGTGGCAGGACAGGTAGCTTACATCCTTCTAAGTTGGGAACTGCTGATTGAGGGCTCAGTGTCTGTTATTCTAAAATTGTATTAGTTCTGGTTTAAGCACTTGGGCTTCAGGCCAGTTATTTTACATTAAGAAGGTTCGTGGTCTGCACTCTTGTGGGAGGAGAGGCTGGACTCTGCCCTTCTGAGCTGAGAATTTCTGGTTAAAGGCTTATAGTGCCTGCATATTTGAACTGTTTCTTACTGAAATTGGTACACCTTGTTTGCTGTAGCATAGACTAGATCCAGGCCTGCTGAATCTAGCTTTGTTTGTATGCTTGTTTGCTTGTTATTTCCCTGAAATGATAATTCCACCTAAAACACGGCTTTTCAGCGCTTCTGTGGATCCCTAGTTGCATCTGCATTGCTTACTGTACTTATTTCCTTGTTTCACTTGAAAGAAAGTTACTGTTTGTCATTTTTGCATTTAAGTTACCTGTAACACATTGCATTTAAGTTACCTGGCACTTGCTCACTAAAGCAATTATATAAGTCAGCACTAAAAAATTAAAAGCACTACAACCTCACAAACTCCCCTTGAGTAACTTGTTCCCCATTGGCCCTTTTTTTTTCAATTATAAAGGAATTCCCAATATTCTAGCATGTCCAAAGGTCAGTTGTCAATCTCCTCTCCAGTCCAGCTGGTGAATCTGGGAATCTTGAGGCAATGTTACAACTGCCTCATGTACACAGACAACCCTCTCCTCCACCCAACAAATTCCAACACATGTGAGAGATGCAACCATATAGCCAAACTGGAGGCTAAGCTCTCTCAACTCAGTACTGGCAAAACCTGTCAGGAGGAGAAGGAAACCACACTCACTACAATTCCAGTCTCACATAGACCTACCACGACAGCAAACCAAACACATAAACACACAAAAACATACTTGGAGGCTCTAAATAAAAATCTGCCTAAGCAGCAGAGACCTCCAAAGCAAACACCCAAGCAACCGCTACCCCAAAACAAAACACGTGCAACACATAGCTCACAAAGCCAGTGTGTCGAACAGTCACAGCCCTTAAGGCTAAAAAACACACCTGATACACTTGTAATAGGTGACTCTATCGTCAGGCACACTGACGTCCCGCTCACCAGGCTGAACAAGGAGAAGGTCACGGTGAGCTGCCTGTCAGGCGCTAGGATCCGCCACATAACACAAGCACTCAGGTCACTCCAAGGCAAGTACAAATATGACTCCATCATTGTCCATGCTGGTGTGAAGGACCTGAGATGTACCTCCCTGGACTACATGAAAAGAGACATAGAGGAGCTCTCTGAGCATGTGGCCCAGGCTGGTATGACCCTGACCTTGAGTAGCATCTTACCCTCACCAAGAATGATGCCACAATATGAAGAGAAGATGATTAATTTCAACAATTGGCTTAAGTATTGCTGTCATTCAAAGGGGATCCAATGCCTGTCAGCCTGGGATGACATGCTCGACAAGCCACGAAGCTTCGCTAGGGATGGCTTGCACCTGTCACCCCTAGGCTTTCGGATATTGGCAAAGGCTCTTGCTACCCCCATAGTGCCTTTTTTAGGCAAGGCTCAAAAGACAAAGTCACCTCCATAGGTATCACAAGGGATAAGAAACTAAGAGTAATGCTACTCAACGCCAGAAGTCTAAACCTCAAAATGCATGCACTCAAACTCTCCTTGGCATGGAGAACATCGATATCTGTGCAGTAACAGAAACCTGGTTCAAGGCTCCCGAGAGCACCCCAGCACTACCAGGTTATACCTCATACCATGCTTTTTGGCCCCAAAACTTGGACCGAACCAGAAAAGGAGGGGGAGTATCAATATTCGTCAAAGATACCCACACCTCCAGGTTGGTGGCAAAGCACAAAGCATCAGAGACTATCCATGTGCAACTAACAGTGGGCAAAACTGCCTTCCAGTTTATAGCCTGCTACAGACCACCCTCCCAAACC
The DNA here is from genome assembly GCF_019279795.1 of Protopterus annectens. Lineage (NCBI taxonomy): Eukaryota > Metazoa > Chordata > Ceratodontiformes > Protopteridae > Protopterus > Protopterus annectens. The sequence continues at coordinate 1,445,031,931 of NC_056741.1, read as the reverse complement.
CAGGAACCCAACTCAGCCTTCCTGAGAACACTGGGAAATATGAAGGTCTCTCCAAACACCATTATATTGGGCGACTTCAACTACCCAAACATAGACTGGGAGCATTACTCTAGCTCCAACACCCTAGCTCAAACGTTCCTAGAATTTATAAACTCAAATGCTATCGAACAACTTGTTACCACTCCCACAAGAAGGGAAAACATACTGGAACTGATCATCACCAGCATGGGGACTCTATGCTCCAGACCAGAAGTGTACCCCTCACTGGTAAGATCAGACCATAAACTAATCTCACTGGATACTCACATTCCGACCCCACCCCCTGCCCAGAAAACCACAGTGAAAAACTTCTCTAAAGCAAATTTCACACTCCTCAAAACCGAGGTGGAATCCTTCAAAGCCCCCGGACCTGTGGAAAATATGGCCCAGACCACAGAATCCTTTATAAACGCATTCTATGAACACCTTCAGGAATGCATGCATCATGCAATCCCAAATAAAACCAAGACCAAATCCTCTAAAGGCAGACGTCCTGTCTGGTGGACCCCAGCCATAAACAAACTATACAATAGAAGGAGGAAGCTACCACATGATAGAGCAAAATCCCAAAAAGGGAAGGCGTCTCTGATCTGTGTTAGCAAAAAACTATGGGCACTCATAAAATTGTCTAAGGCCAGCTTCGAGAGAAAAATTGCACAGGACACTAAGGATAGCCACAAGGCTTTCTTTAGTTATGTTAGGAACCTGGGTGGGAATTCCGAGATATGCTCAGAATTGGTCCAAAATGACAAAAAATACACCAAACCCACAGACATTGCCAACATCCTACCTGACAGGTTCAGTGCAAACTCCCCCCCCTCCCCACCAAAAGGGCAAATATCTATCCCAGCAGAGTGCTGCCCCCCTGACATCTCAGATGCTCAGGTAAGAGCCGCCCTCTCCAAAGTACAAAACACAGCATCAATGGGACCAGACAGTGTCCCGGGCTGTGTCCTACATGAACTCCAAGAAGAGCTAAACCCAAACATAAAACTACTGTTCAATCTCCGCCTTACCACAGGATATGTACCCAAAGAGTGGCGTACAGCAACAGTGGTCCCACTCCAAAAAGGTGGTGCCTCAACGGATCCAGGAAACTATCGCCCCATAAGCCTGACTAGCTTGGTCTGCAAAGCTATGGAAAGGATCATCATGGACCTCATAAAAAAAGATACTGGGGACCTACAGACACTAGATCCTACCCAGTTCGGCTTTGTTAAGGGCAGATCCTGCCTCTTAAACCTGGTCGATTTCTTTGAAACAGTCACCAAGGCCATTGACGAGGGGAAGGTGGTCCACACAGCCTACCTGGACCTCGCAAAAGCCTTGATACAATACCCCACTCGGGCATTATAGATAAGCTCAACAGCTGAAATATAAACCCTATGTCACTAGATGGGTTGCAAACTGGCTCAAGGACAGAACCCACATGGTTAGAATTGCTGGAGCCATGTCAGACTCCAAACCAGTTACAAGTGGCATCCCACAAGGCTCAGTCCTGGGACCTCTCCTGTTCGGTATATATTTCTCGGAGGTACAGGCCAACACGGAAGGACTGTGGCTGACCAAGTTCACAGATGACTGCAAACTGGGCGCTATAATCGACTCTCCAGCCGACACAAGCATCCTCCAAAAGGGCCTCATAGAAACAGACAACTGGTGACAGAGCCATGGCCTCAAGCTAAACGCCAAGAAGTGTATAGTCATCCCCTTTGGCAAAAACAAAGTGCCCACAAATTAGCACATAGGTGGTAATCCATTAGATATGGAAGAAGTAATTAGGGACCTAGGGACCCAAGTTGATAGCAATCTCTCATTTGACAACCACGTGGCCAAAGTGGTTAGAAAAACATTTTATATAGCCCACCTAATCATGAAGGGATTCACATCTAGATCAGGGGAGGTCATCGTGCCTCTTTACTCATCCCTCATCAGGCCCATAATTGAGTACAATGCCCTTTTGGGATGTACCTTACCAGACACCTGCAGCAACTGAAAAGACCCCAAAGTACCTCACCAAGAGGATCAAAGGGCTCAAACAGATGCTATATGCTGCCGGTTAAAGAAACTCCAGCTCTACTCAGTGGCATACACGCCTGCTCAGAGGCGATCTGTGCCTGACGTATAAAGCCATGTCCAACCCGGAATTAATGGACATGCTGCACCTCAGGAAATCCAAATCCCATCAAGCTATGCGCTCGAGAGACTTGAACCTCAGCACTGAAATAAATAGGACATGCTGGAGGGACAGATTCATAACCCAGAGGCTCCCTTCACTCTGGAATAAAATCCCAGTCCAGGTTAGGCAGAGTCCCTCATTGACTTTCTTCAAGAGGAATCTTGATGAGTGGATGGGAGATAGTAGGTTTACCCCGGGTATCACTTCTGTGTCACTGTTAGACAGAGGCACAGTATACTAACCTCGAAAAAGGGCATAGCAAAATTCATTTAAAATGGATGGCGAAAGCCAAACACACTCTGGCTAGGCTTATAAATGCCCTCGGGCAGATAGCCTAGTATGAACCTATGAACCTATGAACATACCTCAAGCCACCTGCATTCAATATGCAGACAACTCCACCTTAATCTGTACAGCCAAGAATATATCCTCTCTCCACTCCCTCACCCAATCCGTGTTTCAGAATGTTGAAAACTGGTTTATGCAACACTGCCTCCTCCTAAATCCCAAAAAAACAAAGCTACTGCTTTTTACTCCTACTCATAAATCACCTATTCCTTTCTTCTCTATAACCTCTAACAATGGTACCAACATTACCCCAGAGACTACAACCCGCCTACTAGGTGTAACTATTGATAATCGTCTCAACTATGATGAACACATAAACTCAACTATAAAGTCTGTTAACAAAAAACTTGTCACCCTCTATAGAATAAAACTCTTCCTTACCCCTTCTGCAAGGAAAACAATTGCCCAGACCCACCTCATTTCCACCCTTTTCTATGCCTCTGTTATATATACCAACCTATCCAAAAACAACCTCTCTAAACTCTCCACCTGTTATAATAGCATAGCTAGATTCATCACAAGTTCCCCCTTTAAAACTCACCACTGCCTTAACCTCAAGCAACATGGATGGCTAGAACTGCAAAACCATATACTCTGTCAACAATTACTTATTACGCAAAATATTTTATACTACCCTAACAACACCCCTATCCTCACTAATCTAATTACACCATATATTAATCTAGCTACACTACGGTCTGCTAACAAGCTTCTAGTTTCCTCAAATAAAGCTAACAACAAAGCTGGGGATTCACTTTTCTCAAACACTGCAGGAAAATCCTGGAACCAGCTTCCTGCTGAAATATCTACTCTTGCTTCTACTTCTCTTTTTAAAAAAACATCTTAAAGAACATCTGAAAGCTCATTGGCTTTGTCCATGCACTAACCCAGACTGACACCTTTTTTCACTTTCTATTCATAACCCTATCCCTACTCCTGTAACCTTTGCCTCCAAATCTACTTACTACTCCTATTTTGGAATATTAGAATAATATATAGATTCTTTTCCCTTAACTAATACTTGCTCATACCTTCTAGTGTATTTGTAGAATTGTTTAGTTTAATTTTTACTAAAATTGTTTAGTTTACAAATTTAATATTATAACTGTTCTCTAGACTAATGCTACCTCTGTATTGTGATTCTTTATGGTTCTATGTATTGTTAACTTTGTCATTATTCATGTTTGGAGCTTATCTCCCCGGGCCTCTACTGAAAATGGACATATATCCAGCTAGACTAGCCCGGTCAACAAATGTAAAATAAAATACAATAAATAAATGTACACCCAAACAACTGTGCTGCAGAAAATAATTTTAAAAAGTCACATTTGTGTCTGCCTCCAAAGTGAAAGATGCAAAAACGAAAAAAAAAAACAAAAAAAAAAAAATAGCTCATATAAGCACTTATTCCCTACATTTCAAAGTGTAGTGATATGGTTTTACTATCAGCATGGGACTGTAAATAAAAGAGCACACAGAGGAAACTGTTAGCATTTCCTGAAGTGTTAAATTACCCTTCCCCCAAGGTACTGAAACCTGAGCCATCACACTAAAAGCTGTCTGAATGTAAACAATAGGATCACCTGACCTACCAGCTAAATCAAAACAATGAGAGCTACAGGGAATCTTGACACTCTCCCTTTAAGCAAAAAGGCACCAATCAATAATACCTGAAGTCTTCACATTAATAAGCTTACTTCAGACATACAGCAAATGTTTAATATTTAAAAAAATTCCATGAGGATCTTAACAAAGATAAGAATAATAATCCAGGTGATTACAAAACTGACAAGTATTTAAACAAAATGTTAGTAATAAACTTAATGACCAACAAATAACTCAGTTGAATAAGCCTGTTACCCTGAAAGAAGTTAAAGAAGCTTTAAAAAGGGGAAAATGGTAAAGCTCAAGGGTTACATAGTTTAATTATGAAATTATATAGTCTGCTTCCATTAAATATTTTAAAATTACCGAGTGAGATTTTTCAGGATAATTCTGAGTGACAAAATAAATCCTCTCTGATGGAAAGTTTCTGTAATCTTACCTGTACTTAAACAAGGAAAGGATGATAAGTCAGTTTCCTTATACAGACATATCTCATTATAAAATGTAGACTATAAAATATTTACTTCCATTTCCCTGCAAGATTACGAGATATAGTAGATAAATCAATAAAGATCAAATAAGATTTATAATAAATAGATTAATGTGCAGTAATATAAAAAGGATAACAACTATCTTAGACTTAGCAAAATAAATGAACAAGTAATTGGCCCTACTTAGCTTAGATATCAAGAGAGCTTTTGAGACTGTGGCTTGGAACTGTTTGTTTAAAACTTTAGAAACATTTGTATTCCCAGAAGAGTTTATTGGAATATTAAAAAACATGAACAGAGAATCCAAACCATATGTTAAAATTGGATCTTTCATTTTCTCAAGGATTCACTTTAAACAAAGGCACAAAGCAAAAATGTCCCTTGTCCCTTCTACTATTTGCATTAGTTATCAAACATTTAGCTAACAGTATAAGAAGCAATGAAAACATTGATTGATTCTCTAAAAAATACTCCAACTACCTAATAATGTTTTACCTATTTAAATTATCTGTATAACCCTTTTAATTTCTCATCTAACATTGAAAGTAATACTTTGTATTCTGATCTACTGTTGTTTTTTGTCATAACTACTCTCTATGGAGCTTTTCTCCCCGGGCCTCTACTGAAAATGGACATGTATCCAGTTGGACTAGCCCGGTCAACAAATGTAAAATAAATAAAATAAATAAAATAAAGATTGTCAATCTAAAATACATCTTTTTGCAGATGATATTTTACTAACTATAGGAGATTTAAATTATTCAAAGAAATAGATGAGGAAATTGAAAGGTTTCAAGATGTATCACTACTGAAATTTAATTATAATAAAACTGAAACTTTAGTGTTGAATCAATTACTAGATAGTAAGTTTAAAGATAAACAAATATAATTGGGAAGGATAACTGAAATATTTAGGAATAAAAAACTATCAACATCCTACCTCTCAACCTGGGAACATCAAAAATCTGGACAAGGCCCATGAAAAATAGGTACAAATCTGTACGCTGATTAACATCTAATTTGCATACAGAATTACGTAACCCCACCCACTCCAATGGGATTGTGGGATACCAACTTTCAAACGCAAACTGAAGAACAGACAACCAAAATATGGCACCACACCAGATTCCCCTGCAGCCATTCCAATGTCCCATTATTTTTACATTTTGCAGAACAACAATGCACAAAACACTAACATCTGTTAAACAAAGCAATACTGTCTCATAATGAAAATAGACTTGGCATTAAAACTTCTCTTCCCCTGAAATTCACATTCATTGAAATAGCATTGAAACCCACACACCAGATCCAAAGAAAATGCATCTGGCCAGTGGTGGATAAAGATAACCTTTGGACTGTTTTCAAATCATTGGCCCCTTGCACACAAAACAAGAAACATACATGTGTTCTATTCTTTGATACACCTTCCTGACTCTGTTATATTCCTTGTATAATACAGCACACTTGTTAGACAGAGTGCATTTTAAATTTATTGTTTGAACATTTTTCCAGTAGGCTGTACTGTAGGCAATGAAACAAAATGCATAAACCAAACTGCCCAATTCAGAGGATTTCCATCATAAAAGTCGACTTCCACACCCACGCTATAAATAGAATGACAGAAGTGTAAGCCATAGGCATCTTGCACAGATTCTCACACTTATTTTCAACTTCAGTTGTTTTTGGGGGGGAGGGGGCAAAAGGTCAAAAACCAGGGACATATTTTAAACATTGCTTGCATAATTTTGGAAAGTTGCTAGAATAAAATGTAACCCAGGACCCTATGCACTACAGTCAGTGCAACATACCACTATGCCAAATCAGCAGTCCCCTAAAAAATAGGAAGATCGAAATTAATGAATATCATGTAGTGAATTCAGTTCTCACTTCTCATCACAGCTCTCAACCTCTTACCATAAAAAACCTGGACAAAGCCAATAATGGGGAATACAAATTCAGTTCTCACTTCTCACTCACCATAGCTCTCAACTCTTAGCACAAAAAATGTAGACAAAGCTCAGAAATGGTGGTGGCTAGGGACTTTAGGCTCTTTTTACCATACAGGGTTTGAGCCTGAATATCTCTAGCCACCAGGTATATTACATGGGTGCATTTACACACACACATACACACACACACACACACACACACACACACACACACACACACACACACACACACACACACACACACACACACACACACACTTACTTGAGTCCCCAATGATAATCTGCTTCGCCTGAGTGCCGGCCTGGTAAATACATTCAAACGCTAATAAAAAAAATCCAAATCATTCCCCCAACAAAATACATCCACAATCTGCTGAGTAATATGAGTTTGCAAGAACTTAAATAAGCAGCCTGTAAGTTACATGCCTGGTGTGCTAAAGTCCTTCTCATGACAAAGATAGAGACTTATCTAAATGACTGAGCACAGCAACAAATACATATGTTTGCACTTTTCCTGATGCTTTCCCTATAAACATTTGATATCTATTTATTTGCTCACTATCTCTCTTAGCCCATCTACTTCAGTTACCTTTCCTTTTGGATGTACATGTATCCCTATAGCTGGAAGTTGTTACGATTTCATGTATGGCTTATTCTCTGTGGGTTTACATGTTTACATGTTATATGTTGTATGTTGCTGTGTCAGCTTCTCATATGGTACTGCGTACTCCAAGTGTCTGTTCTGTGCTCATATAGTCTGTGTGTTGTACAGTTCAGCAGAGCTATTCATTATCCACAACTGGCACCCTCAAAAATTCCCTCATGTTTCTGAATCTGAGACTTTATCTCAAACTCTAAAATGTAGGTCCTGCAACCAAAAGATGATTTTTTGTATGTATATATTGATTTATCAGAATGCACCAAAGCACCAAAACTCAATGTCAGTATTTCAAAAATCAACATAATGAAAATGCACCCACACACACACACACACACACACACACACACACACACACACTTACTTGAGTCCCCCACTGATAAGCCGCTTCGCCTGAGTGCTGGCCCGGTAAATACATCCAAACGCTAATAAAATAAATCCAAACGAGTGCTGCTGCTAATAAAATAAATCCAAATCATTCCCCCAACGAAATACATCCACAAGCTGCTAAGTAATAACGAGTGCTGTTGTTCCCGCTCGCTCGCATTTCCAGCCGGAAATGATGACGTGAGCTGAAGTAGCTCAATTCCAACTGATTGATAGCCCTGATGGAGCTGACGTCATAGCACATGTGATGACATCAGCTCCGACTATGCGATATTTGAAATAATTTAAATAATTACAAGAAAAAAATTGGAAATGAAGGGGTGCCACTCGGGAATCGTGGCACCCCTTCATTTGGACCCCAAAACTCAGTAAAAACTTAGTAATTCAGTATGGTTGAGAGGTATGATCAACATGCAAATAAAATTATTAATAATAATTTTGAAAGAAATATTGAAGTGTTACTTATTAAAGATGGAATTATTTTTTTTTTTACTTTGAGGACAGATTAGTATTTTTTAAAATGATTATATTACCCAACATTATATATTGCATTCAATAGCTTTAATACCTGAAAAAAACTTTGAAAGAAAATGGAAAAAATGATGGCTTTTAGCCAACAATTGACTATAGAAATGATATAGGATTATGGGAATATGGTGGTATTCGCTTCTCAGATGTATAATTTTATTCAATTGCTGCAAATGTTAACTCTATTATACTCTGGATAGATTCAACTTACACTAGTCAGTGGAAAACCATCCAGGAGCAGATTATACTAAATTGTTATAAGTTTATTAAATATGATAAATTAGAAATATGTAACAATCCTTATATCTGGTTAACAATATTTACCATAGAGGGAAGTTTATTTCAATTTTTAGACTCTGCATCTATGAAATCAGTTCTTAAAACAGTTAAAAAATGTGTTTGTAAAACTCCATTCATTTCAAAATGGAAATTTTTGTGCTTTCCCATGTCACCCCCCCCCCTCAGATTTAAGGAAACTCAGAATAATGTTAAAATGAATTTACTAAAAAGGAATAGATTGGTAATAGGTTGGTATTATTGTATGATTGCTTTCAAGAAGGAAAAGCTAATTCCCCAGAAAATTTAATGAAATAATATAAGTTGGATGAATCTGCTAACCAGTTAATATTATCCATCAGTTAAGAAATTAAATGAATTTGTAGATAATATGAGTGAAGTGGAACAGAACACTATTCCCCCATTATATGAATACATGAATGCTATTACAGAAGGTAGATTGACCAACAAAGGAAACCTAAGTTATATAAATTAATTATGAATAATTATTATGCAAAATTCTGTAACTTTTTAGATTCTAGTGGACAGAGTGACTCAATAGATAGTAAGAATAAAACATTGTTACTTAAATCAGTTAGCCAAA